>NW_026015024.1:0-115074 GCF_020379485.1 Brassica napus
CAAGCCAATGATTCAAATCTTAGACATACTTCTAAGTGCTATAAGACATCACTGATGGATTTAACTATGGCATAGCAACAATCAGAACTGGACTGAGTCAAGACAAGTAATTTCAATCTCTAATAATGACAATGCAAGTTCTATTTTTACGTTCTCCAATGCAATGCAATTCCTATCAGTACATTGCAATTTTAGGCTCATTTTAAAGCATTACTATATGAATGCACAATGTTTAAAGCTTTAGCTATGTGAATGCAACAGGTTCAATCCATGAGCAATATTAAGGCTATGCACAACAGTGTTCAATCAAACCAATGATGCAAACAAATTAGACAATTCTAATTGATGCAACTTTCATTGATGGATTAAACATAGGCAATAGCATCAGATAACATAGGATTGAACTTAGACAGTATGAGATATGCTTATGTATGCAAAATTGTTGAGATGAGGAGATGAGGAGTGGATACATTGATAGAGGAAGAGCATTGGGTAGTCAGTAACTTTGGATTTACCACAGTAACTTTAGTTTTACTGTGGTAACTAAAGTGAGAAGAAGAGAAGTTACCTGGATGGGTTAAATTGGAGTCTAACTGAGGTTAATCCTTTCTTATCCTAAGTGAGACGTTGGAAGAGGATAAGGAAGGATAAGGGATCACTTTGACAGCCTGTATGATGCTGGAAAGGAGAGGATGCTTTTACACTAGTGCAAGCATGTGAGAAAGCACAGCCAAGTGATTCAAAAGGAGTTCCAGCCTGTCCTTTGACTCCACATGCTTATGCATTTCGAAAACCCTTGTTGCTCTCTCTATATATACTTGTAAACCTCATCAGTTATTGATTAATGGAGTTTTGAGTATTCTCTCTCTACTTATTCTCTTAATCTCTTTAATCTTACACAAGACAGTATGATTGTTCTTAAACTTGTTAGAAACACTCTAATACACAAAGTGTATATGGTATCAGAGCCAGGTTGCTTTAAAAGGAGAGAGTGATTTCGTTTTTCTTGAGTGTTCTTGAGTGTTCTTGAGAGTTCTTGAGATTTTTCAAGAGCTAGATCCTTTAAAATTCAAGTTTGTGTCTGTTGGTGTTTCTTTTGGAGAGTCAGCTTCAAGGGAGTCCTTTTAGGTGTTTGACAAGGTCAGAAGAGGGGTCTAGCTTGTGGTTAAGCTTGGCGTGTGAGATTAGAAGCATTTGAGGGAAGATTTAGGCTAAAGAAAATGGAGCTGCTTCAATCTGGTACAACAAGGCGTGAAGAGAAGAAAGAGAGAGGGATGAGTGGGGGTGGTTCTCACAAATGAAAACAACTCTGAAAAGGTGTGGAGTTTGGAGAAACCATGAGAAGGAAGAGTCTTTGAAGGGTAAAGCTGCTGAGAAAGATCAGACAGCAAGAGAAACAAGTGGAAATTGCTTTAGTCTTGAAGAAAGTACACTGCTTGAGAAGATTGAAGATGTTTATGAGAACAAGATCAATCTTAGGAGAGTGTATGAAGTCAAGAAGGTGATCAGTGGAGTTAAACAAGGAAGAGAAGAGTTCAATAACCATGTGAGGAAGCTACAACATTGTGGGTTGAACTACAAGGGTTGAGATCCCATGTGGATGGGGATGCTACACCAGAGCAAGAGATGGTCTTGAAGCTCTTGGCGAGCATGGAGTCATCATATGGGTGGCTGGTGGAGATGGTTCTAAGAGGGGAACAGCTTCCGGAAATGGAAGAGATCTGTGTGCTTATAAGAAGGGCGTATGAGATAATGAGAGATGATGAGAGGCTAACCATGAGTAGGAGTGAGAGCTCATGGAAGCCAACTGGGAGTAGGAGTGAGAGCTTCCAGAAGCTAACCATGAGTAGGAGTGAGGGCTCATGGAGGCTAACCGGGAGTAGGAGTGAGGGCTTCCGGAAGAGAGGAGGTGCAGAATGCTATCCAAAGCTTATATCAACATAGGAAGGGTAGGAAGAGAGTTGTGGGAGAGTGTTCTTACTCAGCCTACATGGGGGAATCAGTAGAAGACAGTGGGGTGTTAAAAGAGCAGGAGAAAGGGAGTGGAGCTGATGATCGCATCACCAGGAAGGAATGGAGAGTGTTCATGGAACATGTACAAGCCTTAGCAGCAAGCAAGAAGCATGCTATACAATCCGGAGCTTCTAAACCCATTGTGATTGATTCTGGAGCAAGTCATCATATGATCAGTGATAGGAGGCTTATAAGTGAGATCAAGGCTGCAACAGGGAGTGTTATGATAGCTAATGGTGCCATGATCCCAATAGAAGGAGTGGGAAAGCTCAAACTGTTTGAGAAGGACACAACTGCCTTCTACATGCCTCAGTTCACTTCAAATCTATTATCTGTGAAGAAAGCTACCATTGATCTTGATTGTCAAGTAGTATTCAGACCTGATGAAGTTGAGTTTCAAGATTTGAAGACTGGGAGAGTCATTGGCAGAGGAGACAGCAAGAATCAGCTATACCATCTTCAAATGGCTAAGAATTCTAAACCCTTTGATTCTGTATGCTTGAGTAGTGCTGTTGATAGGTTGATAGTATGACTTGGCATGCTAGATTGGGACATCCTCATGCTCGTGCAATTGAATTGATCATGCCTAATATGTCATTTAATCACTTAAACTGTGAAGCATGCATATTAGGAAAGCATTGTAGGACTGTTTTCCAACATCAGAGACTACTTATGAGCATTGCTTTGATCTAGTTCATTCAGATGTGTGGACGGCTCCTTGTTTGTCTAGAGATAGCCAGAAGTACTTTGTGACATTCATTGATGAGAAGTCTAAGTATACTTGGCTTACATTGCTTCCATCTAAAGATAGGGTGTTAGAAGCATTTATGAACTTCCAAGCATATGTATCTAATCAATACAATGCTACTGTGAAGGTACTGAGATCAGATAATGGAGGTGAATACATCAGCAATGCCTTCAAGAGTCATCTAGCCAAGCATGGGATTGTGCATCAGACTAGCTGCCCTTATACACCACAGCAGAATGGTGTAGCTGAGAGGAAGAATAGGCACTTGATGGAGGTTGCTAGATCAATGATGTTTCATGCAAATGTCCCAAAACGGTTTTGGAGTGATGCTGTGCAGACTGCTTGCTATCTCATCAACCGGGTTCCAACCAAGATATTGAAGAACCTGTCTCCATTTGAAGTGTTGAACAAGAGCAAACCTGTCATTGATCACCTACGTGTCTTTGGGTGTGTGTGCTATGTCATGGTTCCAGGAGAGCAGAGAAACAAGCTGGAGGCAAAGAGTACTAAGGCTATGTTCATTGGTTACTCTATCACTCAAAAGGGGTACAAGTGCTATGATCCTGAAGCAAGGAGGGTGATGGTATCTAGAGAAGTGAAGTTTGTTGAAACAAAAGGTTATTATGAAGAAAAGGAGTGGGAAAATCTGAAGGATTTGTCTCAAGCTCCATCTGATAAGGCAACAATACTGAGAGTATTGTTGGAGAAGCTCGGGATAGGGATATCCCAGGATCAGGAACCCGGGAGGAGAGAGCCTTCCAATCAGGCTGGTGAGCTGGAAGAACAACTCCTCTTGATCATGAGAGGGGGAATGGAACTGAATCTGGTGAGCAAGAGCAAAACCAAGAGGATTCAGGCCTTCATGATCAAGATACATCACAAGAAGTTGAGAACAATGTTCAGTCTAGTGGAGAAGTGGATGAGGGTCAGTCTAGTGGAGAAGAACAAGTCGGACCGGTCAGTTCAGAAGAGGAGCAAGTGGAGCCGGCTAGTGTGCAAACTGAAGATCAGGTTCAAGCTTTGAGGAGGAGCACAAGGATAAAGAGGGATCCTTCCAACTGGGTAAACACGAGAGTGTACTACAATGCCCAGGCTGTGGAGCATCCCTCTCAAGCCGTGTGTTCCTTTGCTGAGTTTCCAGAGGAGCATTATGCCTTTATGATTAGTCTGGATGAGAGTTATGTACCAAGGACTTATGAAGAAGCTATGTTAGACAAGGAATGGAAAGAATCAGTGGGAGCTGAAGCAGGTGCTATGATCAAAAATGATACATGGTATGAGAGTGAGCTGCCTAAGGGAAAGAAGGCTGTATCTAGTAGATGGATCTTCACAATCAAGTATCTTGCAAATGGACAGATTGATAGGAAGAAGACTAGATTGGTTGCAAGAGGATTTACACAGACCTATGGAGAGGATTACATTGATACCTTTGCACCAGTAGCTAAGCTGCACACAGTTCGGATTGTGTTGTCCATTGCAACAAACTTGGAGTGGGATTTGTGGCAAATGGATGTGAAGAATGCTTTCCTGCAAGGTGAACTTGAAGATGAAGTATACATGCATCCGCCTCCTGGTCTTGAGCACCTAGTAAAGCCAGGGAATGTATTGAGATTGAAGAAGGCAATATATGGGCTGAAACAATCACCTAGAGCTTGGTACAGGAAGCTGAGTACAACACTCAATGGGAGAGGCTTTAGGAAGTCTGAACTAGATCACACTCTCTTCACCTTGACAGGACCCTCAGGGATCATTGTGATTCTAGTGTATGTGGATGATTTGATTATCACAGGGAGTGATAAGGCAGGGATTCAAGCTACTAAGGAGTTTCTCAAATCTGTGTTTGACATCAAGGATTTGGGAGAGATGAAGTATTTTCTTGGCATTGAGATATGCAGATCAAAGGAGGGTTTGTTTATGTCTCAGAGGAAGTATACTATGGATATGTTGAAGGAGACTGATGTGCTTGGAGGAAAGATAGCCAAGACACCTCTTGAGGAGGGATATAAGGTTCTGCGTGAGGGGGAGGTTGAAGAGAAGCAGCTGTTTGAGGATCCTAAGCTATACAGGAAGATGGTGGGCAAGCTGATCTACTTGACCATCACTAGGCCAGATATATGCTTTGCGGTGAATCAAGTGAGTCAGCATATGCAGGCACCAAAGGTCCATCATTGGAAGATGGTTGATAGGATACTGAGGTATTTGAGTGGCACGTCTGGTCAAGGAGTTTGGATGGGTTGTAATGGCAGTACAGAAGTGGTTGGATATTGTGATGCTGATTGGGCAGGAGATAGAGTGGACAGGAGATCAACTACTGGGTATTGTACATTCATTGGAGGGAACTTGGTCACTTGGAAGAGTAAGAAGCAGAAGGTTATCTCCTGTTCAAGTGCTGAAGCTGAGTATAGAGCCATGTTGAAGCTGACAAACGAGTTGGTGTGGATCAAGGGGATCTTGAAGCATTTGGAGATTGAGCAGAGTACTCCTATGACAATGCATTGTGACAATCAAGCAGCTATCCACATTGCTTCTAACTCAGTCTTTCATGAGAGGACGAAGCATATAGAAGTTGATTGCCACAAGGTGAGGCAGATGATTATACTTGGAGTGATATTGCCATGTTATACAAGAAGTGAAGATCAGCTTGCAGATGTGTTTACTAAGGCAGCGAGATTGAAGACAATGGAGTCCATAATATCAAGACTTGGACTCATTGATCTTACTCCTAGGAGATGAGCCCCTTAACCATGGAGTCTCCACTCTTTTTCCCTCATCAAGGTTTTATCCCATTGGGTTTTCCTTGGTGAGGTTTTTAATGAGGGAGGTCTTCATGGGTTCCAAGCTTGACTTGTTCTACATGGTCAAGCTTGAGGGGGAGTGTTGAGATGAGGAGATGAGGAGTGGATACATTGATAGAGGAAGAGCATTGGGGTAGTCAGTAACTTTAGGATTTACCACAGTAACTTTAGTTTTACTGTGGTAACTAAAGTGAGAAGAAGAGAAGTTACCTGGATGGGTTAAATTGGAGTATAACTGAGGTTAATCCTTTCTTATCCTAAGTGAGACGTTGGAAGAGGATAAGGAAGGATAAGGGATCACTTTGACAGCCTGTATGATGCTGGAAAGGAGAGGATGCTTTTACACTAGTGCAAGCATGTGAGAAAGCACAGCCAAGTGATTCAAAAGGAGTTCCAGCCTGTCCTTTGACTCCACATGCTTATGCATTTCGAAAACCCTTGTTGCTCTCTCTATATATACTTGTAAACCTCATCAGTTATTGATTAATGGAGTTTTGAGTATTCTCTCTCTACTTATTCTCTTAATCTCTTTAATCTTACACAAGACAGTATGATTGTTCTTAAACTTGTTTAGAAACACTCTAATACACAAAAGTGTATAAAAATAACTTATCAATCATGATGCAAGCAGCAGAGACATTCTACTCAATTCTACAACACATTCATGATGATTCAAGCTATGACAACCCTCAAGACAATGCAATAAACAGAACATGAGATTCTGGGACTCTAGACATTACTTACTATCAATATGACAGTGCAGCAGCAAAACAATTTCAGTGCAATTAGCCTAGACATTCTACTAGAGGCTATAAACTCTTAATAGAATTAGGGAAAGCACAAAGTATAATCAGAAGATAAACCTATCAAGACATATTAAGATAGATGAGATTAGGTTTACTCCCTTGGTTAAGATGATGAGAAATGGTTCTCAAAGTTACCACTTGAATCCTTACTTCTTCTTCTTCTCTTATTGCAATCACCCTTCTGAATTCACCACCATGATGGAATGCTTGTGGATGCTTCAGCTACTTCTTCAATCACCTCACAATAGAGGCCGCCTTGATAGAGTAGCCTTCTACTTCACACAGCCAAGAGTGCTCTGTCTTAGTTTGAGCACCCTCTTGAATAGGCACGCCACTGCCTAGACCCGGTTGGCTTCTTCTTCAGTTACTTGCAATGGTAGTAGGAAGACCAGTGAGCTTCAAGTGGGTTTTACAACCATCTGCGCTTCACCCTTCTTGTAGTAACTCTCCATTGCACACATAATGGACACCATTCTTTCTCTTTAAACTCGGATTTGATGATGAACTAGGAACACCTTTTGTGAACCTGAAACATCACTCAAACTCTAGCCAAGATAAGACACAATTGCATTGGGATCAATCCTTGACTTCATCAAGTTTGATCACCAATGTCTCAAGCCTTATAACATTAGATAGAATCAAGACAATGTCAAGTTCTTATCTATGCAAGCAACCATTCTCTAAATACTAAGCAAGACCTTATCAGATTCAAGTCAAAGCATTTAGGCAATTTTAATCACTCCTTAATATGCAACTTAGACTTTAATCTAAATGCAACAATCCAAGGCAGCAACAAGGCAGTATGCATTAATCTTAATCAGTTTCTAACTCATGAAAGCAAGTATGATTAGATAATATAATCTATCATCTTAACAAGACAAGTTAATTTAGAGCTGACATTAAGCATTTACCATTTTCAATAGTATTGATGTCAAAACTTGATTAATAAATCATCAAGTTTGATTCCCAATATCACAAGCAATGCAACAGATAGACACAAGGCATTATCAAGTTCTATTCTTTGCAAGCTAGCACTCTAAGTACAAGCAAGTTCCTAACAGATTCAAGACAAGTTACTTAGGCACTTTTAAAAAAAACTTCTTTACTCAGCACTTTAGACATGAATCTAATGCTTCAATGTAAGACAGCCACAAGACTATATGCAACAGCTTTAAATTCAGTTTCAATCCATGTATGCAAGCAGATTCAGTTAATCACACTAAGCATCACTATGAAACGAAGCTAAGCAGATTAATCACATTCAGTCACCAAACAAAGCTCTTAAAGTATCCTGGGACAGATTCTAAACATTTTAATTTATCAATCTTTAACAATCCTCAGGTTTTCAATCACATCACACATTCTAACCAGTCAACAACACAAGCTCATTATCAAGATGGTTTATAGAATCGCTTACAGCAAGGAACCAGGTTGATTCCTTTTGCATTTTCTGAACCCAGCCATGAATTTTGTTGAATCTAAGAGCCTGGTTTGACCCCCATCTCTTTCTCCTTCAGTTCATGGCCACCATCTTGTATTCCCCACCCAAATAACTGTTAAGATGAGTTCAGTATATGAGGAGAGATGACTTGAGGAGCTAAGGGAAATGGAGTTAGGAGAGGATTGGGCAAGGCCGTACAGAAGCCGTACTAGGCCGTACAGATTGGGCAAGGTAACTTGACCTCGGTGAACCAAAGTTACTTAGGTAACTTTGTGTGTTGAGAAGAAGCCTTGCTTAACCTTATCTGATCAGACTGTTGCAAAAGGAAGAAGGGAGCGCACATGACAGCCTGTCCGCGGTTGGCATAAAGCAAAAGGAACCTTATCCTTAAGGAGGAAGCTTATTGGATCATTTGAATTAAAGCAAAAGCTTATCCCTTGTAATAGTGTAGTTTCCTAAACCCTAGTCTCTAATGTCGCCTCTCTATATATTGTAAACTCATGTCATTAATCAAAGTAAGAAAGTTATGAGTCTCTCTTAGTCTCTTTGTCTCTCAATGGTTCTATACTAGACTCTTAATCTCATTTTATACTCAAATCTCTTCTAAATCACTTCTAGTCTTTCTTATTCACTCAGATTACTCTACTCAATCCTAAAAGTGATATGGTATCAGAGCCAGGTTCCTAGAGAACTTGGTTTCGTTGGGTTCTTTGAAGATTCAAGGTTGAAACTTTGAAGAAACAGTTTGGTGTTCTTGTGTTCTTAAGCGGTTCTGGGTAGTCTTTCTGAGTTATATTGGTTGTTTGAAGCTGCTAGTGTTCGCTCAAGACAGTTACCTCAAGAGAAAGTTATTGAAGTCTAAAGGGTTCTACATTCAACATGGAGAGTGGGATGAACATGAACATGAAGGTGGCGGTTTGTTTCAAGGGAAACAACTACTTGGTGTGGTCTCGGATGGTGAGAACCACAGTGGGAAGCAAGGGGCTTTGGAAGCACATCACACCAGGAGAAGCTCCAAAGCTCATCACCCAAGGAGAGGCTGAAGATGAAGCGGCAAGCAAGGCAGAAGAGAAGTGGCATCAAGAGGACATGTTGGTGATGTCAGTGCTCCATGCGTCCCTTGAGCCGGCTATTCTGGATGCATACAGCTACTGTGAGTCTGCTAAAGAGCTGTGGGATACCTTGAAGAAGGTGTATGGCAACACTTCAAACCTAAGCCGAGTGTTTGAAGTGAAGCAAGCCATCAACAACCTTGTACAAGAAGACATGGAGTTCACCAAGCATCTAGGGAGATTCAGGAGTCTCTGGTCCGAGATGGAGATGCTTAGGCCAAGCACAACGGATGCTGATGAGCTTAACAAGAGGAGAGAGCAAGACAAGGTCTTTGGGCTACTCCTCACGCTGAACCCGGCTTACAACGGTCTCATCCAGCACCTGCTTAGGGAGGACAATCTACCTGATCTTGAGGATGTGTGTGCACGGATTCAGAAGGAGCAAGGCTCCATTGGGCTGTTTACAAAGAAGGGAGACCTTTCCCTTGCAAGCCAAGCAACTCAAGAGGAGGGGAGTGAAGCTCCGCAAGCAAACAAGGTTGCTGCGCATGGGAAGTTTGAGGAGAGGAGGTTCAATGGGAACTGTGATCACTGCAAGAAGCATGGCCACAAGAAGAGCCAATGCTGGATCCTTCACCCACACCTCAAGCCGGCAAAGTTCATGAAGGACCGTGAAGCAAGGGCTAATGCATCAGATGGAACGGGTGGAGCTGGTACAAGCAAAGGAAAGGAGATAGATGGGCGTGAGGCAGGGGATGGGAAGTCTCTTACTGCCTACACCGGGGCACCAAGCAACCGTGGGAACAATGACCAAGAGTATCTAAGGAGATCCGACCTTGATGCTCTCATTAAGATGTTCAAGGAGAATGGTAACATCTTTGGGTATTCTTTTGGTGCTAGGATGGTAGAGAACTATGAGAATCTAACTAGAACTGATAGGATGCATGAGAGCTTGATAGAAATGGTAAATCAATCTAGGATTGCAAACCTTGCTAGAAATGATCATGCATTCAAACCATCTAGTATCCTTGCGCATATTGCTAGTTCTCATGACATTAAGCCATTAGTGATTGATTCAGGTGCATCTCATCATATGATAAGTGATACTAGCTTGATTAAAAACATTGTGCCAATGAATGGAAATGTAATGATTGCTAATGGAGATAAGATTCCTATTAGAGGAATAGGAAGTCTTAAACTGTTTAATAAGGAAACTAAAGCTTTTTATATGCCTGAATTCACATCAAACTTGTTATCTGTTAAGAAGTGTGCTACTGATTTGCAATGCAATGTTATATTCAGTCCTAATGATGTTAAGTTTCAGGATATTAAAAGCAGCAAGATGATCGGAAAGGGAGTGACTAAAGGAGAGCTATATTTACTTGAAGATCTCACTCCTGTTTCTAGATATAGCTGCTCGTTTACTTCTGTTTCTAGTTCTGGTTTAAGTAAAAATGCATTGTGGCATGCTAGATTAGGACACCCTCATAATAAGGCTTTAAAACTGATGTTGCCAGGTGTTTCCTTTGAGAATAATGAGTGTGAAGCTTGCATTTTAGGCAAGCATTGTAGAACTGTCTTTACCAAGTCTACTACTGTTTATGAAAAATGTTTTGATCTTATTCATTCTGATGTTTGGACTGCACCCTGCCTATCTAGAGAAAACCATAAGTATTATGTAACTTTCATTGATGAAAAATCCAAATACACCTGGTTAACCTTAATTCCAACCAAAGATAGGGTACTTGATGCATTTAAAAACTTTCAATCCTATGTGACTAACCATTACAATGCCAAGATAAAGATTTTCAGGTCAGATAATGGAGGAGAGTACACGGGACAAGCATTCAAACTACACCTATCTCAGCATGGAATCCTTCATCAGACAAGCTGTCCCTATACCCCACAACAGAATGGTGTGGCTGAGAGGAAGAACAGGCATTTGATGGAAGTAGCCAGGTCCATGATGTTTCAATCCAATGTGCCTAAGAAGTTTTGGAGTGATGCTGTTGCTACGGCGTGTTATCTCATCAACAGGACACCAACTCTGATCCTTCAAGGACAATCACCATTTGAGGTACTGAATCAGTACAAGCCTTCTCTCGAGCATATGAAGGTCTTTGGGTGTTTGTGTTTTGTGATGGTGCCTGGAGAGATAAGAAACAAGCTAGAAGCTAAGAGTTCAAAGGCAATGTTCATTGGATACTCATCAAGTCAGAAAGGATACAAGTGCTATGATCCTAACACAAGGAGAGTGTTAGTATCTAGAGAAGTGAAGTTTGTTGAAGAGAAAGGATATTATGAGGAACAGATTCAAGAAGACTTGAAGGATCTTACCTCTGATAGAGCTGAAACCTTGAGGATTATCCTAGAAGGCCTTGGAATCAACATGAATCAAGGACATCAAGAGGGGAGAAGTACTACCACAGTCCCGGATCATCAGACTTCCAACCTTGAGCATGAGGGGGGGAATGAAACAAGAACTAGAGAAGAGAGTTCTGGCTCTCATGATCAAGCTGTGGAATCAAATGATCAAGAAGAAGGAGCTGAAGAGAGTCAGCTAAGGGAAGAAGGAGCTGAAGCAAGTCAGCTAGGAGAAGAAAGATCTGAAACAAGTGTGCTGCCACAAGAAGAAGAACAAGAGATGGCGCAAGAAGGGCCAGTATTGAGAAGAAGTACAAGGCTGAGAAAGGATCCTTCCAGTTGGGTAAACACAAGAGTGTACTACAATGCCCAAGCTGTGAAGCATCCTACTCAGGCCGTGTGTTCGTTTGCTCAATATCCAGAAGCACATTGCGCATTCATGGTAAACTTGGATGAGAATCACATTCCAAGGAGCTATGAAGAGGCAATGGAGGATAAGGAATGGAAGGAATCAGTAGGAGCTGAGGCAGGAGCTATGATAAAGAATGATACATGGTATGAGAGTGAACTACCAAAAGGGAAGAAAGCTGTGTCTAGTAGATGGATCTTTACAATCAAGTACAAGGCTGATGGGTCGATTGAGAGGAAGAAGACTAGACTAGTAGCAAGAGGGTTCACTCAGACATATGGAGAGGATTACATTGAAACATTTGCACCAGTGGCCAAGCTACACACCATTAGGATTATTTTAAGCTTGGCTGTGAACCTTGGATGGGGATTATGGCAAATGGATGTAAAGAATGCATTTCTACAAGGAGAACTTGAGGATGAAGTCTATATGTATCCTCCATCAGGTCTGGAACATCTAGTGAAGAGAGGGAATGTACTGAGGCTAAAGAAAGCTATTTATGGGTTGAAGCAATCACCAAGAGCTTGGTATAACAAGTTGAGCACAACTTTAAACGGCCGAGGCTTCAAGAAGTCAGAGTTGGATCACACTCTCTTTACACTCACGACACCCTCAGGTATGGTTGCTCTCCTTGTGTATGTGGATGATATCATTATCACTGGGAGTGATAAGGAAGGTATCAAAGCAACCAAGGAGTTTCTAAAGTCTATGTTTGAAATCAAAGACTTGGGAGAAATGAAATACTTTCTTGGAATTGAGATTTGTAGATCCAAGGAAGGTTTGTTCATGTCCCAAAGGAAGTATACACTTGATCTTTTGAAAGGTGCAGGTGCTTATGGAGGCAAGACAGCAAGGATGCCAATGGAGGATGGCTACAAAGTACCAAGAGAGGGGGAGATTGAAGACAGCAAGCCATTTCATGATCCTAAACTCTATAGAACACTTGTTGGCAAATTGATTTACCTTACCATTACAAGGCCTGATATATGTTTTGCTGTGAATCAGGTGAGCCAACACATGCAGCTTCCCAAGGAACATCACTGGCGTATGGTGGAGAGACTGCTGATGTATCTAAATGGCTCGCCGGATCAAGGAGTATGGATGGGGTGCAATGGAAGCACAGAAGTGGTGGGCTATTGTGATGCTGATTGGGCAGGAGATAGAGCCGACAGGAGATCAACAACCGGCTATTGCACATTCATTGGAGGCAACTTGGTGACTTGGAAAAGCAAGAAGCAGAAGGTGGTGTCATGTTCAAGTGCTGAAGCTGAGTATAGAGCCATGCTGAAACTTACAAACGAGTTGGTATGGATCAAAGGCATCTTGAAGCACTTGGAGATTGATCAAGCCACTCCAATGACAATGCATTGTGACAATCAAGCTGCCATTCACATTGCATCCAACTCGGTGTTCCATGAGAGAACCAAGCACATTGAGGTTGATTGCCACAAGGTGAGACAGATGATTGTGCTTGGAGTGATCTTACCTTGCTATACGAGAAGTGAAGATCAGTTGGCTGATGTGTTCACCAAGGCAGCAAGACAAAAGACTATGGAGTCCATTCACATTAGATTGGGACTCATAGATCTTGGGAAGAGAAGGAGCTGATCCCCTTAGCTGTGAGATCTTTACTCTTTTTCCCTCATTAAGGTTTTATCCCAATGGGTTTTCCTTAGTGAGGTTTTTAATGAGGAAGATCTCATGGCTGTCCAAGCTTAGACTTTCACAAAGCTAAGCTTGAGGGGGAGTGTTAAGATGAGTTCAGTATATGAGGAGAGATGACTTGAGGAGCTAAGGGAAATGGAGTTAGGAGAGGATTGGGCAAGGCCGTACAGAAGCCGTACTAGGCCGTACAGATTGGGCAAGGTAACTTGACCTCGGTGAACCAAAGTTACTTAGGTAACTTTGTGTGTTGAGAAGAAGCCTTGCTTAACCTTATCTGATCAGACTGTTGCAAAAGGAAGAAGGGAGCGCACATGACAGCCTGTCCGCGGTTGGCATAAAGCAAAAGGAACCTTATCCTTAAGGAGGAAGCTTATTGGATCATTTGAATTAAAGCAAAAGCTTATCCCTTGTAATAGTGTAGTTTCCTAAACCCTAGTCTCTAATGTCGCCTCTCTATTGTAAACTCATGTCATTAATCAAAGTAAGAAAGTTATGAGTCTCTCTTAGTCTCTTTGTCTCTCAATGGTTCTATACTAGACTCTTAATCTCATTTTATACTCAAATCTCTTCTAAATCACTTCTAGTCTTTCTTATTCACTCAGATTACTCTACTCAATCCTAAAAGTGATAATAACCCCTCCTTTCTTCAAGCCTTCAACACGCCAACTTCTAGATGGCTTTCTCTTGGAAACCAGATGAGAAACAGCTCTTGAAGCAAGGCGCCCTAGAGGTAGGATAACTCAACCTCTCCATACACCTTTGCTTCCCGTGAGAATCTTCATTAGGACAGGTAGGGATGGCTGAGAGACAAGGATTACACGCCATGGCTTCAGTCTTCTTCTTCCTCTTGAAGAAACAAGATCCGGATGAACATGTCTTTAAGGTTTGGCGTTGGCTTTGAGCTGAGGGTAGAGCTGGTGTTGTGTGGAAGCTACAGCTCAGGTTCTGATGAACCTGGCTCTGATACCATATGATTTTTAAAGAGATCTCTACTCTGGTAGTATGTGTGTGTGTATAAGCTTCAATGAAGAATGATTAGAGCTTGTTCTAGGTGATATAGAGAAAAGGATTGGTTATGAGATTAAGAGATCCTTAGAGTAATCAGAATAAAGAGAGTGTTTAAGAAGTGATTAAGAGAAGTTTGTGAAAGATTAAGAGACTAGATAGAGCCGTTTAGAGTCTAAGAGAGAACCATAGTGTCTAATAGATTAGAGAGACTCAAACTGCTTAATGTTATTAATGAGTGAGGTTACATATTTATAAGAGAGCTACAAGGGTTTCCAAGACTCGAAATGGGCACTATTGAAGCATGTGGAGTCAAAGGTTGCTTTAGGGATGGACGGATGAGGGGACTCGCATGCTTCCTCTCTTTACAGCCTGTCACAGCCTGGCATGCTCTTCCCTTATCCTCTCAACGTTCTGATCCTTATCCTCTTGAGTAACTCTTCCGCGTTTACCATTTCACTTGGGCAATGCACGGTAAGTCTTGGTCGAGGCTTGGATGGTACGGACTGTACGGCTTGTACGGCCTTGTACGGACGTCCGTACCATGCTCTCTCTAAACTCCACTCTGCCTCATCTCTTCATCTCCTCAACCCCTCTTCTCTTCTTACTTATATGCTTAACTCAACTCAACACTCTCCCTCAAGCTTAGCTTTGTGAAAGCCTAAGCTTGGAAAGCCACAAGATCTTCCTCATTAAAAACCTCACCAAAGAAAACCCAATGGGATAAAACTTTGATGAGGGAAAAAGAGTAAAGACCTTGCAGCTAAGGGGATTAGCTCCTTCTCTTCCCAAGATCAATGAGGCCCAACCTGATGTGAATGGACTCCATTGTCTTCTGTCTTGCAGCCTTGGTAAACACATCCGCTAACTGATCTTCACTCCTTGTGTAGCATGGCAAGATGACTCCTAAGATGATCATCTGCCTCACCTTGTGACAATCAACTTCAATGTGCTTGGTTCTCTCATGGAACACCGAGTTGGAGGCAATGTGAATGGCGGCTTGGTTGTCACAATGCATGGTCATTGGCGTGGCTTGATCAATCTCCAAATGCTTCAAGATGCCTTTGATCCATACTAACTCGTTGGTGAGCTTCAGCATTGCTCTATACTCAGCTTCTGCACTTGAGCAAGACACCACCTTCTGCTTCTTACTCTTCCAAGTCACCAAGTTGCCTCCAATGAATGTGCAATAGCCTGTGGTTGATCTCCTGTCTGCTCTATCACCAGCCCAATCCGCATCACAGTATCCCACCACTTCAGTGCTTCCATTGCAGCCCATCCATACTCCTTGATCAGGTGAGCCGTTGAGATACATCAAGATCCTCTCCACCATGCGCCAATGATGTTCCTTAGGCACTTGCATGTGTTGACTCACCTGATTCACAGCAAAACAAATGTCAGGTCTAGTTATAGTAAGATAAATCAATTTGCCAACTAGTTTTCTATAGAGTTTAGGATCCTGATAAGGTTTGCTGTCTTCAATCTCCCCCTCTCGTGGGACTTTGTAGCCATCCTCCATAGGCATCCTTGCTGTCTTGCCTCCATAAGCACCTGCACCTTTCAAAAGATCAAGTGTATACTTCCTTTGGGACATGAACAAACCTTCCTTGGATCTACATATCTCAATTCCAAGAAAGTATTTCATTTCTCCCAAGTCTTTAATCTCAAACATGGATTTAAGAAACTCCTTGGTTGCTATGATACCTTCCTTATCACTCCCTGTGATAATGATATCATCAACATACACAAGGAGTGCAATCATACCTGAGGGAGTCGTGAGTGTGAAGAGGGTGTGATCTAGTTCAGACTTCTTGAAGCCTCGGCCATTCAGAGTAGTGCTCAACTTGTTGTACCAAGCTCTTGGTGATTGCTTCAGCCCATAGATAGCTTTCTTCAGTCTTAACACATTCCCTCTCTTCACTAAGTGTTCAAGGCCTGGAGGTGGATGCATATACACTTCATCCTCAAGTTCACCTTGTAGAAACGCATTCTTCACATCCATTTGCCATAACCCCCATCCAAGATTCACAGCCAAGCTTAGTACAATCCGGATTGTGTGTAGTTTAGCTACTGGTGCAAAGGTTTCTATGTAATCTTCTCCATAAGTTTGAGTGAAACCTCTTGCAACTAGCCTTGACTTCTTCCTCTAAATCTTTCCATCCGCTTTGTACTTGATTGTGAATATCCATCTACTAGTCACAGCCTTCTTCCCTTTTGGTAACTCACTCTCGTACCATGTATCATTCTTGATCATAGCTCCTGCCTCAGCTCCAACTGACTCCTTCCATTCTTTATCCATGATTGCTTCTTCATAGCTTCTTGGGATGTAGTTCTCATCCAAGTTAACCATGAAGGCACAATGTTCTTCTTGATATTGAGCAAAGGAGCACACGGCTTGAGAAGGATGCTCCACAGCTTGGGCATTGTAGTACACTCTCGTGTTTACCCAGCTAGAAGGATCCTTCCTTATCCTTGTGCTCCTTCTTAGTGGCTGCACAACCGGTTCTTCTTCCTGTTGTTCTTCTACCACTTCATCTTGAGAAGGTGTTTGCCTCACACCATGATCATGACCATGACCATCAGAGCCTATGCTCTCTTCTCCTTCATTCTCTACTCCTCCTTCATCCTGGTTAGCCTCTTGCATAGGTTCCTCATGCTCCTCTCCTCCCTCATGATCAAGGTGGGATGGTGAACCAACTTCAGGAGGTGTAGTTGCGTGATTCCTTGGATCCTGGGATGTACTGATTCCAAGACCTTCAAGGATGATCCGCAAGGTGGTTGCCTTGTCTGATGTTAAGTCCTTCAGGTCTTCTTGATTCTTTTCTTCATAGTATCCTCTATCTTCCAAGAACTTCACATCTCTCGATACAAGTACTCTCCTTGCTATAGGATCATAGCATTTGTATCCTTTCTGTGTAGCTGAGTATCCTATGAACACAGCCTTAGTACTTCTTGCTTCTAGCTTGTTGATCATCTCTCCTGGTTTGAGCACAAAGCATAGGCATCCAAAGACTCGCAAGTAATCAAGAGCTGGTTTGTACCTGTTCAGAACTTCAAATGGAGCCTTCTCATTCAGAACCTTGGTTGGAGTTCTGTTGATCAAGTAACAAGCAGTGGCAACCGCATCACTCCAAAATCTCTTTGGAACCTTACTCTGAAACATAAGAGACCTTGCCACTTCCATGAGGTGCCTATTCTTCCTCTCAGCCACTCCATTTTGCTGTGGAGTATACGGACAGCTTGTTTGATGTAGGATCCCATGCTGTGATAAGTGTTGCTTGAATGCATGACTTGTGTACTCTCCTCCATTATCTGATCTCAAAATTTTAATCTTAGCATGATAATGGTTAGTTACATAAGTTTGAAAGTTCCTAAATGCATCAAGTACCCTATCTTTGGTCTGAATTAAGGTTAACCAGGTGTATTTGGATTTTTCATCAATGAATGTGACAAAGTACTTATAACTATCTCTAGATAAGCAAGGAGCAGTCCACACATCTGAATGAATTAGATCAAAGCAATTATCATAAACAGTAGTAGACTTTTGAAACACAGTTCTACAATGCTTGCCTAAAATACAAGCTTCACAATCTTTGTTCTCAAACACAACACCTGGTACCATTAAGTTCAAAGCTTTAACATGAGGGTGTCCTACTCTAGCATGCCACAATGCATTTTTATTCAGCAAAGAAGCAGAAGTAAACGAGCAACTATAATCAGGAACAGAAGTGAGTTCTTCAAGCATATAGAGATCTCCCTTAGTCACCCCTTTCCCAATCAATCTGCTGCTCTCAATATCCTGAAACTTCACATCATTAGGACTAAAGATAACATTGCATTGTAAATCATTAGTACATTTCTTCACAGATAATAGGTTTGATGTGAATTCAGGCATGTAAAAAGCTCTAGATTCTTTGTTAAACAACTTAAGCTTTCCTATTCCTCTAATAGGTATCTTATCCCCATTTGCTATCATCACATGCCCATGCGTAGGTTCTATATCCTTAATCAAGTTCTCATCACTTATCATATGATGTGATGCACCAGAATCAACAATCAATGGTTTACCTACTCGTTTAGCATTATGACATAGATTACTAAGCAATGGATGCATCCTATCAGTTCTAGCAATGTAAGCATTTCTATATATGACATTTAGGAATGTAAAAGGTTATCTGAGTTTAGAAAGGATTAAAGAAGGAGAATAAGAGATTAAGAGACAACTTAGAGACTAATGGAGAATCATAGTGAAATGAGTAAGGAGAAGGATTGTTTAGAACTGTCTAATCTTTCATTAAGGACATGAGTTACAATATATAGTGTGAGCATACAAGGGTTTTCGAAATCAAGAGAAGACTAAAGCATGTGAGGTCAATCAGGAGAGGATAAGCTCATTTGGACTAGCCAATTAGCTTCTCCACATGCGCGGAGCATCTAGCATCTTGGACCGAGATGCTCTTGCCTTTCCAGCTGTTCCAGCCTGTCAAGGCGCGCTCTACCTTATCCCTAAACGGTCTGATGCATCCAGGTAAGTTCCTTCCCTTCACCTAAGTTACCGCAAGTAACTTCTTTACCCTTGTCAAGGTTTCACCCATCTTCATGTGTACGGTCATGTACGGACTGTACGGACTTGTACGGACCTTGCCCAAACCTTCCCAAGCTTCAACTCATCTCCTTAGTCTCAACTCCTCACTTGCTTCACACTTATACGCAACTCAACTCAACACTCCCCCTCAAGCTTAGCTTTGTGAAAGCCTAAGCTTGGATAGCTATGAGATCTTCCTCATTAAAAACCTTACCAAGGAAAACCCATTGGGATAAAACCTTGATAAGGGAAAAAGAGTAAAGACCTCACAGCCAAGGGGATCAGCTCCTTCTCTTCCCAAGATCAATGAGGCCCAACCTGATGTGAATGGACTCCATTGTCTTTTGTCTTGCAGCTTTGGTGAACACATCCGCTAACTGATCTTCACTTCTTGTGTAGCATGGCAGGATGACTCCTAGGATGATCATCTGCCTCACCTTGTGACAATCAACTTCAATGTGCTTGGTTCTTTCATGAAACACCGAGTTGGAGGCAATGTGGATGGCAGCTTGGTTATCACAATGCATGGTCATTGGAGTGGCTTGATCAATCTCCAAATGCTTCAAGATGCCTTTGATCCACACCAGCTCGTTGGTCAGCTTCAGCATAGCTCTATACTCAGCTTCTGCACTTGAACAAGACACCACCTTCTGTTTCTTACTCTTCCAAGTAACCAAGTTGCCTCCAATGAATGTGCAATAGCCTGTGGTTGATCTTCTGTCTGCTCTATCACCAGCCCAATCTGCATCACAGTATCCAACCACTTCAGTGCTCCCATTGCAGCCCATCCATACTCCTTGATCAGGTGAGCCGTTGAGATACATCAAGATCCTCTCCACCATGCGCCAATGATGCTCCTTAGGCACTTGCATGTGTTGACTCACCTGATTCACAGCAAAACAAATGTCAGGTCTAGTTATGGTAAGGTAAATCAATTTGCCAACTAGTTTTCTATAGAGTTTAGGATCCTGATAAGGTTTGCTGTCTTCAATCTCCCCCTCTCGTGGGACTTTGTAACCATCCTCCATAGGCATCCTTGCTGTCTTGCCTCCATAAGCACCTGCACCTTTCAAAAGATCAAGTGTATATTTCCTTTGGGACATGAATAAACCTTCCTTGGATCTACATATCTCAATTCCAAGAAAGTATTTCATTTCTCCCAAGTCTTTAATCTCAAACATGGATTTAAGAAACTCCTTGGTTGCTATGATACCTTCCTTATCACTTCCTGTGATAATGATATCATCAACATACACAAGGAGTGCAATCATACCTGAGGGAGTAGTGAGAGTGAAGAGGGTGTGATCTAGTTCAGACTTCTTGAAGCCTCGGCCATTGAGAGTAGTGCTCAGCTTGTTGTACCAAGCTCTTGGTGATTGCTTCAGCCCATAGATAGCTTTCTTCAATCTTAACACGTTCCCTCTCTTCACTAAGTGTTCCAGGCCTGGAGGTGGATGCATATACACTTCATCTTCAAGTTCTCCTTGTAGGAATGCATTCTTCACATCCATTTGCCATAAGCCCCATCCAAGGTTCACAGCCAAGCTCAATACAATCCGGATTGTATGTAGTTTAGCTACTGGTGCAAAGGTTTCTATGTAATCTTCTCCATAAGTTTGAGTGAAACCTCTTGCAACCAGCCTTGACTTCTTCCTCTCAATCTTTCCATCTGCCTTATACTTGATTGTGAATATCCACCTACTAGTCACAGCCTTCTTCCCTTTTGGTAACTCACTCTCATACCATGTATCATTCTTGATCATAGCTCCTGCCTCAGCTCCAACTGACTCCTTCCATTCTTTATCCATGATTGCTTCTTCATAGCTTCTTGGGATGTAATTCTCATCCAAGTTAACCATGAAGGCGCAATGTTCTTCAGGGTATTGAGCAAATGAACACAAGACTTGAGAAGGATGCTCCACAGCTTGGGCATTGTAGTACACTCGCGTGTTTACCCAAGAGGAAGGATCCTTTCTCAGCCTTGTGCTTCTCCTCAATACTGGTTGTTCTTGCTCTTGAACCGGCTCATCTTGTGTAGTCGGTTCTTGTGCTTCACTCTGATGTTCTTCCTCTCCTTGGTCTTGCTCACCTTGATGATGAGAACCTGAGTTGAACTCTCCTCCTTCCTCACTCAAGCCGACTCCTTCTTGGCCATTTTCTTGAGTTTCAGGTTCACTTCCCCCCTCATGATCAAGGTGAGGTGTTTGAGCAGCTCCACTTGGTGCAGTTGAGCTCTCTTCTTGTCTTCCACTTCTTGTGGATTGGTCCTGGTTCATCTTGATACCGAGACCTTCCAAAATGATTCTTAAGACTCCAGCCTTATCTGATGTGAGATCCTTCAAATCTTCTTGATTCTTCTCCTCATAGTATCCTCTTTCTTCAATGAACTTCACATCTCTAGATACAAGCACCCTTCTAGCTTCTGGATCATAACACTTATATCCTTTTTGAGTTGTTGAGTAGCCAATGAACATTGCCTTTCTGCTTCTTGCTTCTAGCTTGTTCCTCAATTCTCCTGGTACTAGAACATAGCATAAGCATCCAAACACTCTCATGTATTCCAAGGATGGCTTGCGCTTGTTCAGAACTTCAAATGGTGCTTGATCCTTCAACACCTTTGTAGGCATCCTGTTGATTAGATAGCACGCAGTAGATACAGCATCACTCCAGAATCTCTTAGGTACATTAGCTTGGAACATTAGTGACCGAGCCACTTCCATCAAGTGCCTGTTCTTCCTCTCAGCTACCCCATTCTGTTGTGGTGTGTAGGGACAGCTTGTTTGATGAAGGATTCCATGGTGATCTAGATGACTCTTGAACGCATAGCTTGTGTACTCTCCTCCATTATCTGATCTCAAAATTTTAATCCTAGCATGGTAATGGTTAGTCACATAAGCTTGAAAGTTCTTGAATGCATCTATCACCCTATCTTTTGATGGAATGAGTGTTAACCAGGTGTATTTAGATTTTTCATCAATGAATGTGACAAAATACTTATGATTATCTCTAGAAAAACTAGGTGCAGTCCACACATCAGTATGAATCAAATCAAAGCAGTTTTCATAGACAGTAGATGTTCTTGGAAACACATTCTTACAATGCTTGCCTAAAATGCAAGCCTCACACTTATTATTTTCAAAAACCACACCTGGTAACATCAAGTTTAAAGCCCTCTCATGGGGATGACCTAATCTAGCATGCCACAATGCATTTTTATTTAAACTAGAAGCAGAAGTAAATGAGCAGTTATAATTGGAAACAGGATCAAGCTTCTCAAGCATGTATAAGTCTCCCTTTGTAACTCCTTTTCCAATCAATTGGCTGCTCTCAATATCCTGAAACTTCACATCATTAGGACTGAATATAACATTGCAATTCAAATCAGTAGTGCATTTCTTAACTGAAAGAAGGTTTGATGTGAATTCCGGAATGTAAAAAGCTCTAGTGTTCTTATCAAAAAGTTTTAAGTTTCCTATTCCCTTAATAGGTATCTTATCTCCATTTGCAATCATCACACATCCATTAGTAGGTTCTATATCTTTAATCAGGTTGGTGTCACTAATCATATGATGAGATGCACCTGAATCTATAATCAATGGTTTGGATGTATTGCTAGCACTATGGCAGATAATTTGTGATCTATATGCATTCATCCTAGCATTTCTATCAATGCAATGCTCAATTCCAGTCTTACTATCAATCCTAGCAATCTCAGCCACATTAGGAGTCATTTCTATAGTTCTAGCAATCATAGAAGCACCAAATGAATACCCATGAATGTTACCATTATCCTTGAGCATTTTGATGAGTGCATCCATCTCGGATCTCCTGATGAAGTCTTGATCATTGCCTCGGGGGTTGATAGCTCCAGTGTAGGTCACCAAAGCTTTTCCATCTCCTTCACGGTTCTCCCCTTCAGCTCCACGGTTGGATGGCCCTGCTCCGCTTGATCCTTCAGTCATGTGAGCTTTTGCCTCTCTCTCCTTCATGAACTTAGCCGGCTTCAAGTGGGGATGGAGTATCCAGCACTGACTCTTCTTGTGTCCATGCTTCTTGCAGTGATCACAGTTCCCATTGAACTTCCTATCCTCATACTTGTTGTAACCAGCTTTGTTGGCTTGTGGAGGCTCTTCCCGGTCAGGTTGCACAGCATTTGCAAGAGATAAGTCTCCCTTGCCTCCAAACAAACCCATTGAGCCCTGCTCCTTCTGTATCTTAGCGCACACCTCTTCAAGATCAGGCAGCTTCTCAGACCATAGCATGTGCTGGATAAGACCACTGTAGCTTGCATTCAACGTGAGCAGCAACCCAAAGACCTTGTCCTGCTCGCGTCTCTCATTTAGAAGCTCTGGATCAACCGTGCTTGGCCTCAGCATCTCCAACTCAGACCAAAGAGACCTGAACCTCCCCAAGTGCTTAGTGAACTCCGTGTCATCTTGAGTTAACCCATTGATGGCCTTCTTGACTTCAAACACTCGGTTCAGGTTAGAAGTGTTTCCATACACTTTCTGTAAATCAAGCTTCTGACAAAGTGATTCATCCTGGTTTAATTGGAACGACGAAGAAGCTGTCCTATTCCCAAACTGGGAAACTGGAATCACCTGATTAGAAATCGGGATAACTTCTTCATCCCAACTCCTATGAGATTTATTCAACTTCCTGGTGATTCTCCAACACTTTATGTATCCAAATCAAGCTTCTTACAAAGTGATTCATCCTGGTTTGATTGGAACGACGAAGAAGCTGTCCTATTCCCAAACTGGGAAACTGGAATCACCTGATTAGAAAGCGGGATAACTTCTTCATCCCAACTCCTATGAGATTTATTCAACTTCCTGGTGATTCTCCAACACTTTATATATCCAAATCAAGCTTCTTACAAAGTGATTCATCCTGGTTTGATTGGAACGAAGAAGAAGCTGTCCTATTCCCACACTGGGAAACTGGAATCACCTGATTAGAAAGTGGGATAACTTCTTCATCCCAACTCCTATGAGATTTATTCAACTTCCTGGTGTTTCTCCACCATTTTATGTATCCAAATCAAGCTTCTGACAAAGTGATTCATCCTGGTTTAATTGGAACGACGAAGAAGCTGTCCTATTCCCAAACTGGGAAACCGGAATCACCTGATTAGAAATCGGGATAACTTCTTCATCCCAACTCCTATGAGATTTATTCAACTTCCTGGTGATTCTCCAACACTTTATGTATCCAAATCAAGCTTCTTACAAAGTGATTCATCCTGGTTTGATTGGAACGACGAAGAAGCTGTCCTATTCCCAAACTGGGAAACTGGAATCACCTAATTAGAAAGTGGGATAACTTCTTCATCCCAAATCCTATGAGATTTATTCAACTTCCTGGTGTTTCTCCACCATTTTATATATCCAAATCAAGCTTCTGACAAGGTGATTCATCCTGGTTTAATTGGAACGACGAAGAAGCTGTCCTATTCCCAAACTGGGAAACTGGAATCACCTGATTAGAAATCGGGATAACTTCTTCATCCCAACTCCTATGAGATTTATTCAACTTCCTGGTGATTCTCCAACACTTTATGTATCCAAATCAAGCTTCTTACAAAGTGATTCATCCTGGTTCGATTGGAACGAAGAAAAAGCTGTCCTATTCCCAAACTGGGAAACTGGAATCACCTGATTAGAAAGCGGGATAACTTCTTCATCCCAACTCCTATGAGATTTATTCAACTTCCTGGTGATTCTCCAACACTTTATGTATCCAAATCAAGCTTCTTACAAAGTGATTCATCCTGGTTTTATTGGAACGACGAAGAAGCTGTCCTATTCCCAAACTGGGAAACAGGAATCACCTGATTAGAAAGTGGGATAACTTCTTCATCCCAACTCCTATGAGATTTATTCAACATCCTGGTGATTCTCCAACACTTTATGTATCCAAATCAAGCTTCTTACAAAGTGATTCATCCTGGCTTAATTGGAACGAAGAAGAAGCTGTCCTATTCCCAAACTGGGAAACTGGAATCACCTGATTAGAAAGTGGGATAACTTCTTCATCCCAACTCCTATGAGATTTATTCAACTTCCTGGTGTTTCTCCACCATTTTATATATCCAAATCAAGCTTCTGACAAGGTGATTCATCCTGGTTTAATTGGAACGACGAAGAAGCTGTCCTATTCCCAAACTGGGAAACTGGAATCACCTGATTAGAAATCGGGATAACTTCTTCATCCCAACTCCTATGAGATTTATTCAACTTCCTGGTGATTCTCCAACACTTTATGTATCCAAATCAAGCTTCTTACAAAGTGATTCATCCTGGTTTGATTGGAACGACGAAGAAGCTGTCCTATTCCCAAACTGGGAAACTGGAATCACCTGATTAGAAAGCGGGATAACTTCTTCATCCCAACTCCTATGAGATTTATTCAACTTCCTGGTGATTCTCCAACACTTTATGTATCCAAATCAAGCTTCTTACAAAGTGATTCATCCTGGCTAAATTGGAACGAAGAAGAAGCTGTCCTATTCCCAAACTGGGAAACTGGAATCACCTGATTAGAAAGTGGGATAATTTCTTCATCCCAACTCCTATGAGATTTATTCAACTTCCTGATGTTTCTCCACCATTTTATGTATCCAAATCAAGCTTCTGACAAAGTGATTCATCCTGGTTTAATTGGAACGACGAAGAAGCTGTCATATTCCTAAACTGGGAAACTGGAATCACCTGATTAGAAAGCGGGATAACTTCTTCATCCCAACTCCTATGAGATTTATTCAACTTCCTGGTGATTCTCCAACATTTTATGTATCCAAATCAAGCTTCTTACAAAGTGATTCATCCTGGTTCGATTGGAACGAAGAAAAAGCTGTCCTATTCCCAAACTGGGAAACTGGAATCACCTGATTAGAAAGCGGGATAACTTCTTCATCCCAACTCCTATGAGATTTATTCAACTTCCTGGTGATTCTCCAACACTTTATGTATCCAAATCAAGCTTCTTACAAAGTGATTCATCCTGGTTTTATTGGAACGACGAAGAAGCTGTCCTATTCCCAAACTGGGAAACTGGAATCACCTGATTAGAAAGTGGGATAACTTCTTCATCCCAACTCCTATGAGATTTATTCAACTTCCTGGTGATTCTCCAACACTTTATGTATCCAAATCAAGCTTCTTACAAAGTGATTCATCCTGGCTTAATTGGAACGAAGAAGAAGCTGTCCTATTCCCAAACTGGGAAACTGGAATCACCTGATTAGAAAGTGGGATAACTTCTTCATCCCAACTCCTATGAGATTTATTCAACTTCCTGGTGTTTCTCCACCATTTTATACATCCAAATCAAGCTTCTGACAAGGTGATTCATCCTGGTTTAATTGGAACGACGAAGAAGCTGTCCTATTCCCAAACTGGGAAACTGGAATCACCTGATTAGAAATCGGGATAACTTCTTCATCCCAACTCCTATGAGATTTATTCAACTTCCTGGTGATTCTCCAACACTTTATGTATCCAAATCAAGCTTCTTACAAAGTGATTCATCCTGGTTTGATTGGAACGACGAAGAAGCTGTCCTATTCCCAAACTGGGAAACTGGAATCACCTGATTAGAAAGCGGGATAACTTCTTCATCCCAACTCCTATGAGATTTATTCAACTTCCTGGTGATTCTCCAACACTTTATATATCCAAATCAAGCTTCTTACAAAGTGATTCATCCTGGTTTGATTGGAACGAAGAAGAAGCTATCCTATTCCCACACTGGGAAACTGAAATCACCTGATTAGAAAGTGGGATAACTTCTTCATCCCAACTCCTATGAGATTTATTCAACTTCCTGGTGATTCTCCAACACTTTATGTATCCAAATCAAGCTTCTTACAAAGTGATTCATCCTGGCTTGATTGGAACGAAGAACTGTCCTATTCCCAAACTGGGAAACTGGAATCACCTGATTAGAAAGCGGGATAACTTCTTCATCCCAACTCCTATGAGATTTATTCAACTTCCTGGTGATTCTCCAACACTTTATGTATCCAAATCAAGCTTCTTACAAAGTGATTCATCCTGGTTTTATTGGAACGACGAAGAAGCTGTCCTATTCCCAAACTGGGAAACTGGAATCACCTGATTAGAAAGTGGGATAACTTCTTCATCCCAACTCCTATGAGATTTATTCAACTTCCTGGTGATTCTCCAACACTTTATGTATCCAAATCAAGCTTCTTACAAAGTGATTCATCCTGGCTTGATTGGAACGAAGAAGAAGCTGTCCTATTCCCAAACTGGGAAACTGGAATCACCTGATTAGAAAGTGGGATAACTTCTTCATCCCAACTCCTATGAGATTTATTCAACTTCCTGGTGTTTCTCCACCATTTTATATATCCAAATCAAGCTTCTGACAAAGTGATTCATCCTGGTTTAATTGGAACGACGAAGAAGCTGTCCTATTCCCAAACTGGGAAACTGGAATCACCTGATTAGAAATCGGGATAACTTCTTCATCCCAACTCCTATGAGATTTATTCAACTTCCTGGTGATTCTCCAACACTTTATGTATCCAAATCAAGCTTCTTACAAAGTGATTCATCCTGGTTTGATTGGAACGACGAAGAAGCTGTCCTATTCCCAAACTGGGAAACTGGAATCACCTGATTAGAAAGCGGGATAACTTCTTCATCCCAACTCCTATGAGATTTATTCAACTTCCTGGTGATTCTCCAACACTTTATATATCCAAATCAAGCTTCTTACAAAGTGATTCATCCTGGTTTGATTGGAACGAAGAAGAAGCTGTCCTATTCCCAAACTGGGAAACTGGAATCACCTGATTAGAAAGTGGGATAACTTCTTCATCCCAACTCCTATGAGATTTATTCAACTTCCTGGTGTTTCTCCACCATTTTATGTATCCAAATCAAGCTTCTGACAAAGTGATTCATCCTGGTTTGATTGGAACGACGAAGAAGCTGTCCTATTCCCAAACTGGGAAACTGGAATCACCTGATTAGAAATCGGGATAACTTCTTCATCCCAACTCCTATGAGATTTATTCAACTTCCTGGTGATTCTCCAACACTTTATGTATCCAAATCAAGCTTCTTACAAAGTGATTCATCCTGGTTTGATTGGAACGACGAAGAAGCTGTCCTATTCCCAAACTGGGAAACTGGAATCACCTAATTAGAAAGTGGGATAACTTCTTCATCCCAACTCCTATGAGATTTATTCAACTTCCTGGTGTTTCTCCACCATTTTATATATCCAAATCAAGCTTCTGACAAGGTGATTCATCCTGGTTTAATTGGAACGACGAAGAAGCTGTCCTATTCCCAAACTGGGAAACTGGAATCACCTGATTAGAAATCGGGATAACTTCTTCATCCCAACTCCTATGAGATTTATTCAACTTCCTGGTGATTCTCCAACACTTTATGTATCCAAATCAAGCTTCTTACAAAGTGATTCATCCTGGTTCGATTGGAACGAAGAAAAAGCTGTCCTATTCCCAAACTGGGAAACTGGAATCACCTGATTAGAAAGTGGGATAACTTCTTCATCCCAACTCCTATGAGATTTATTCAACTTCCTGGTGATTCTCCAACACTTTATGTATCCAAATCAAGCTTCTTACAAAGTGATTCATCCTGGTTTTATTGGAACGACGAAGAAGCTGTCCTATTCCCAAACTGGGAAACAGGAATCACCTGATTAGAAAGTGGGATAACTTCTTCATCCCAACTCCTATGAGATTTATTCAACTTCCTGGTGATTCTCCAACACTTTATGTATCCAAATCAAGCTTCTTACAAAGTGATTCATCCTGGCTTAATTGGAACGAAGAAGAAGCTGTCCTATTCCCAAACTGGGAAACTGGAATCACCTGATTAGAAAGTGGGATAACTTCTTCATCCCAACTCCTATGAGATTTATTCAACTTCCTGGTGTTTCTCCACCATTTTATATATCCAAATCAAGCTTCTGACTGTTGAGTTGAGCTGAATATATATGTATGAAGAGCTAAGGAGTTGAAGAGGAAAGGAGATGAGGAAGCTTGAGAGAGTTTAGGGAGAGCATGGTACGGACGTCCGTACAAGGCCGTACAAGCCGTACAGTCCGTACCATCCAGCATCGACCAAGACTTACCTTGCATCAGCCAAGTAACACGGTAACTAAGGTAAAGGGAAGGAACTTACCTTGAGGCATCAGACCGTTTAGGGATAAGGTAGAGCGCGCCTTTGTTAAGATGAGGAGATGAGGAGATGAAGAGTTGATACATGGATAGAGGAAGGGATTTGGAGCAGGCAGTAACTTTGGAGATTTACCACAGTAACTTTATTGTTACTGTGGTAACTGAGGTAAAAGACTTGGGAAGTTACCTTGCATCCATTTGGAGAGTGAAACACGCCAGGATGAGTCTGGATAAGCAAGGAGGAGTTTGGATAAGGTCTGGTCAAGGCTAGAGAGCTTTAGACAGGCTGGCACCAGCTTGAAAGCTAAAGCAAGATTCCCAAGCATGTGAGGAACCTTATTGGCTAGTTTGAATCAAGCATCTTTGACTACACATGCCTCTTATCCTAGCTAGACTGAACCTGGACGAAATTATGTATCCCTAATCTATATGTGTTGTATACTCTCTCATTAATCAATCTAATGGAGTTTTGAGCCTCTCTCTCTATTCTCTCACTAAAATCTCTTAATCTCTTTAATCTTCTCATCTGATTATCCCTGATTAGTTGAATCATGCTCTAATACACAAAAGTGTATATGGTATCAGAGCCAGGTTGCGCAAAGTGGGAGAGTGTGATTCCTTTTTCTTAAAAATCTTGAGTGTTCTTGAGTGTTCTTGGTGTTCTTAACTTCTGGGTTTCATTATCTTGGTGGCGTGAGAGGTTCTGGTGAATCCAAATCATCTCAACATGGAAATGGAGCACAGACCTGAGTCAACTGTGAAGACTGAAGAGGAGAGGCATGGCGAGTGGTCAAGGTGGGCCAAAAGAGCTTTGGAAAGCTGTGGGTTATGGAGTAGTCATGGAAAGGGGAAACCTTTCATGGAAATGGCTACTGAAGAAGGTCAGACAAGAGGTCTGAAGCTGGGAAATGAAGTTGTTCAAGGAAACACTACAAAGAGTGAGATTGAAGCAACTTTAGGCAAGTCCAAGCTTGTGAGAGTCGTTGAGGACAGAGGGGTGATCCGCGGCTTGAGACAAGGAAAGGATGAGTGTTATCAGCTTGTGGGAAGGCTGAGAGAAGTATGGTCAGAGCTAGATGTGGTGAAGACACACACATCAAATCCGAGATGGTGTCAAGAAAGGAGGAAGCAAGATGTGATCTTCAGCTTCCTTATGGAAGAGGTATGTGAGCTTGTTAAATATACTTGTGATGTGTGGGAAATGAACAGGAAGCCAGAAAGATGGAAGGGAGGTACAAGCTGTAAGAGGGGAAGGTTGAGAAAACTTTCTAAGGAGTGGTTAATGAAGAGAAGGGCATGGAGAAAGGATAGCGAGTCTGAGCACTTGAGTGACAGGATGAGTGTGATCTTGAAGAGAATCAAGGATGTACTTCAGCAGATGGTTATAGGAGAGTGTTCATACTCAGCTTACATGGGAGAAACAGTAGGAGACAGTGCGGATATGAGAGGAATGGATACCAAGAGGGCAGATGAGTGTGTGACAAAGAAGGAATGGGATGAGTTGGTTAAGCATGTGTATGCTTTGGCTACGACCCGGAGTCTGGGTGCTCCTGCCAAAGCATCCACATCTAAACCCATCATCATTGACTCTGGAGCAACACACCACATGATCAGTGACAAGAGACTAATCAGTGAGGTTAAAGCAGCAACAGGGAGTGTCATGATAGCCAATGGTACCAGGATCCCAATAGAAGGAGTGGGAAACCTCAAGCTGTTTGAGAAGAACTCCACTGCCTTCTACCTACCTCAGTTTACATCCAATCTAATCTCAGTTAAGAAGGCTACAGTTGATCTGGATTGTCAAGTGGTTTTCAGACCAAATGAAGTTGAGTTCCAGGATTTGAAGACTGGAAGAGTTATTGGCAGAGGAGACAGCAAGCATCAGCTCTATCATCTCCAAACAACTGAGGCGCCTAGTCCTGTGGAGTCTGTGTGTTTAAGCAGCACAACGGATAGGTGTGATAATCTCACATGGCATGCAAGGCTGGGACATCCTCATGCCAAGGCAATTGAACTGATTCTACCAAGTATGGCGTTCAATCACTTGGAGTGTGAAGCTTGCATACTTGGAAAGCACTGTAGAACTGTCTTCCCAACATCAGAAACCATATATGAGAATTGCTTTGATCTGGTGCATTCAGACGTGTGGACAGCTCCCTGTATGTCTAGAGACAGCCATAAGTACTTTGTGACTTTCATTGATGAGAAGTCCAAGTACACATGGATCACCATGATTCCCTCCAAAGACAGAGTCCTGGAAGCCTTCATGAACTTCCAAGCATATGTTACTAACCAGTACAATGCCACTGTGAAGATTCTGAGGTCTGATAATGGAGGAGAATACACTAGCAATGCTTTCAAGAGTCATCTTGCAAAGCATGGGATTGTGCAACAAACTAGCTGCCCTTACACACCACAACAAAATGGGGTGGCTGAGAGGAAGAACAGACATTTGATGGAGGTTGCGAGATCAATAATGTTCCACATGAATGTACCTAAGAGGTTTTGGAGTGATGCTGTTCAGACTGCTTGCTATCTCATCAATAGAGTGCCAACCCGTGTATTGAAGAAACTGTCTCCCTTTGAAGTATTAAACAAGGCCAAGCCACACATTGATCATTTGAGAGTCTTTGGGTGCTTATGTTATGTGATGATTCCCGGAGAAAGAAGGAACAAGCTAGAAGCAAAGAGTACTAAAGCTATGTTCATTGGGTACTCAATCACTCAGAAAGGCTACAAATGTTATGATCCAATAACTAGGAGGGTTATGGTATCTAGAGAAGTGAAGTTTGTTGAGTCTAAAGGGTATTATGAGGAGAAGAAATGGGAAGACCTAGAGGATCTGTCCCGAGCTCCATCAGAGAAGGCAACAACATTGAGGGTGTTGTTGGAGAGGCTAGGGATAGGATTATCCCAAGATCAGGAACCAGGAAGAACAGGACCTTCTAATCAAGCTGGAGAAGCTGGAGGAACAACTCCTCTTGATCATGAGAGGGGGAATGGATCTGAATCAGGGGAGCAGGAGCATAACCAAGAGGATTCAGGTCAGCATGATCAGGAGGAGACACATGAAGTAGAGAGTGGAGCTCAGTCAGGTGGAAATGAGCAGGGAGAACCTACTGGAAATGAGCAGGGAGAACCTACTGGTTTAAGAGAGGAAGCACAAGAGAATGTTCAGGCTGAAGAACAGGTTGAGACCTTGCGGAGGAGCACAAGGATAAGGAGGGATCCTTCCAACTGGGTAAACACGAGAGTGTACTACAATGCCCAGGCTGTGGAGCATCCCTCTCAAGCTGTGTGTTCCTTTGCTGAGTTTCCAGAAGAGCACATGGTGTTTATGTGTAACTTGGATGAGAATGAGATACCAAGATCTTATGAAGAAGCTATGAAGCACAAGGTTTGGAGAGATTCAGTAGGAGATGAAAGGGATGCAATGATCAGGAATGATACTTGGTATGAGAGTGAGTTACCTAAAGGGAAGAAGGCAGTTTCAAGCAGATGGATCTTCACCATCAAGTACCTTGCAAATGGGGAGATAGATAGGCGCAAGACTAGGCTGGTTGCAAGAGGATTTACACAAACTTATGGGGAAGATTACATTGATACTTTTGCACCAGTGGCCAAGCTTCACACAATTCGAATTGTCTTATCTATTGCAACAAACTTGGAGTGGGATTTGTGGCAAATGGATGTGAAGAATGCGTTCTTGCAAGGTGAACTTGAAGATGAAGTATACATGCATCCACCTCCTGGTCTTGAGCATCTAGTAAAGCCAGGGAATGTTTTGAGATTGAAGAAAGCAATATATGGGTTGAAACAGTCACCTAGAGCTTGGTACAGGAAGCTGAGTACAACACTCAATGGGAGAGGCTTTAGGAAGTCTGAACTAGATCACACTCTCTTCACCTTGACAGGACCTTCAGGGAGCATTGTGATTCTAGTGTATGTGGATGATTTGATTATCACAGGAAGTGATAAGGCAGGGATTCAGGCTACTAAGGAGTTTCTCAAATCTGTGTTTGACATCAAGGATTTGGGAGAGATGAAGTATTTTCTGGGCATTGAGATATGCAGATCAAAGGAGGGTTTGTTTATGTCTCAAAGGAAGTATACTATGGATATGTTGAAGGAGACTGATGTGCTTGGAGGAAAGATAGCTAAGACACCCCTTGAGGAGGGATATAAAGTTCTGCGTGAGGGGGAGGTTGAAGAGAAGCAGCTGTTTGAAGATCCTAAGCTATACAGGAAGATGGTTGGCAAGCTGATCTACTTGACCATCACCAGACCAGATATATGTTTTGCTGTGAACCAAGTGAGTCAGCATATGCAGGCGCCAAAGGTCCATCACTGGAAGATGGTTGATAGGATACTGAGGTATCTATGAGATTTGTAGAGTTCTCTTCTCTTGTTGTATGTGTGCGTGAATACTCCAATGGAGAAAGATGAGAGCTTGTTCTAGGTGATTTATGAAGAGAGATTGATGAGAGTGTTTATGAGAGAATAAGAGACTTAGGAACAAAGATTAAGAGACTGAGAGATTAGGAGAATAAGAGATTAGAGATTAGGGTTTGAGATTCAAGAACAAGTTTATCATTTATGAAGTGGAGAGGGGAAATCCCCCTTACTCCCTTAAGGCTTGAAATCGCCAATTACATCTCCTTTTATAAGGTTTACAACTTTGCATTCTCATAAACCTAAATCTAATGGATAGAAATGACTGAATATAAATGGATGGCCAGGATGGAGAGTTGAGATTGCAATCTGTGTGAGATGTCTTGATTGGAGGAGAGCTAGTTGATGTCTGATTGGTTTATTCAAACTGGTCAAAGGGAAGGCTGTTCTCCCATTGGCTCCTTATAGGCTCCCATGTATCAAGCCTTCATTCAGACCATGTTCATGGTCGTGGCTCCCTTTGGCTTTACAGCCAAAGCCAGCCTGTCCATCCTCCAAAGTAACCAATCAGCTCCATCTTTGCTCTCATTGGCCGCTTGCCTCCACAAAGGATCTTCTTGATTCCCTTTTGATGCTTCACGACCAGACTTCTTTTTATCAGCCCTAAGTATGCACAAAGTCTCCCGGACATGTTCTGATCATGCCCTAAGCTTGCACATCTTGTCCCGGACTTTGCACCACCTCAAAACATCTCAAATGGCCAAGTTGTGTTTCCTCGGGTTGTCTCGGTCCGTACGGATCCGTACAGGTCCGTACCATCCGTACTGCCTCGCCCTAAGTATGCACACTTGCCCATTTGCTCCCAAACACTCTTCTAAGTCCCTCCTGGACTTGGCCCTATCTTTGCACAGCCATATGAGCACTTCTGGACACCTTCAAACACTCCTAAAGTCTTCATAGATAATCTCCAGAGGTCTTGCCCTATTCTTGCTCAAGACTCAATCTCAACTCAACCCTTCACCACTCCATTTCTTTTCTTCAAGTCAACACTCCCCCTCAAGCTTGACTTTAGCTGATCCTAAGTCAAGCTTGGAACCTTGAAGAACTTCCTCATTAAAAACCTCACCAAGGAAAACCCTTTGGGACAAAACCTTGATGAGGGAAAAAGAGTAAAGCCTCCAAGGCCTAGGGATTGGCCAGTGAGTCTTTGTGCCTTACCAACAATGTAAGGGACACAAAGACTCTGGATCTCGGCCCCTTCTTGTGATGCAAGGTAGATCACATCTTCTCTTGCTCATCACTCTTCATCTTGTAATAGCTGAGCCTTGGCTGCTTCTTCTTCTAGAGTTTCCACCTTGTTCTAAAGCTTCATGATCGGATGCCTCAGTCTGTAGTACCAAGGCTGCTCTGCTCTGGCCGCCTTGGAGATTGCTTCACCATCCTCCATCTTGCTTCACAAACCGGTATGCTCCTCTTCTTGAATAACCGCCAAGTGCTCTCATCAAGAAGCCTTCTCAACACTCCCCCTCAAGCTTGACCATGTGGAACAAGTCAAGCTTGGAAGGAGAGCTTCTTGATTCTCTACATTTGCTCACTGCCAGTCCACCTTCTTGAACCGGCACCTTTGTGATCATTTGAAGTCTTCTCAACACTCCCCCTCAAGCTTGACCATGTGGAACAAGTCAAGCTTGGGAGAGCAGCTTCATGATCACACCATCAGACCCTTGCAGCACCTTCTGAACTCGCCATCTCCATGGAATGCTTGTGGAACCTTCAGCTCCCTCTTCAGACTGCTCACACTGGAAGCCGCCTTGATAGAGTAGCTCCATCATCTTCACACAGCCGAGAGTGCTCTGAACACTCCCTTGTTCTTCCCACAGCCGGATGACTCCTTTTCCATCAGTTGCTTGCCATGGTCTTCCTTCTTTGCTCACTTAACTCCCCTCCTCAAGCTTGGATAGAATGAGGGTCCAAGCTTGGAAGTGAGCAGCCGTGAGTCTTCACTAACCAGTGGCACATCACCACTTCAGTAACCGCTCTCCATTGCTCATGACAATGGGCAATGCCTTCCTCTTTCTCTTGGATTGGTGATGAACTAAGAACACTTCTTGTATACCTGAAACACCACTCAAACTCCAGAGAAGATTAGACATAGGTGCATTGGGTCAGTCCTTGATTCCACATCAAGCTTGAACACCAATGTCTCACTAAAGCAATGCAAGATCAAACAAGACACCCAAGTTTCAAATCATTGCAAGCTTAGCTCTCTAAGTTCTAGTATGATCCTACAGATTCATTACAAGACACTTGGGCAATTTTAACTTCTGCCTTAACTGCATCTTAGACTTGAATCCAAGTGCATCAACCTAAGGCAGCAACAACACTCTAAGCTTTATTATACTACTCGGTTTCAATCAATGAAAGTAAACAGGATCAGACTCATCTAGCATCCTATACAATCATTATAGAACCGAGGCAAGCTTTTCAACTCTCAATCACCATTCACAACTCTCTAGTATCTTGGGACAGATTCTAAACATTTCATATCTAGCAATCTTTAAACATCCACAAGTTTTCAATCACAACACAACCTGTCAATATACTCAAGCTTTATACAAAAGGAAAGAACTTTCTTACAGCCAAGGACCTTTGTATAGATCCTTGATTCCATTGGACAGATTCTGAGTTGTTAGTGTGCACTCCAACGCCTCCATCTTCCATGGACCTTTCCTTTTGAACCACCATGTCTTAGCTCCCACCTTTCTCCATGTTGTACACGCCACACCAGTACAAGCAGCAAGCTTTCTTCTTGAGAAACTTCTTCTTGGACTTTGAATAGCAAGAACCCGGAACTGGCTTTCTTAGAGAGGGTAGCTAATCCGCTCCATTGCCTTTGTTTCCTTGGATCTTCTTTCTTCAAGGGCGACATGGGATGATGAGGAACAGCAGCAGACAGCTTCTGGACTCCAGGATGAACACGCCTGCCTCTTGAGGTGTTGAACAGCCGGATAGAACAGACAGCTTCTTCTTGCTTCAAACGACATGGGGAGAGCTTGGAGCTTCAGCGGAAGAAAGAACCAAGTTCACATGAACCTGGCTCTGATACCATATGAGATTTGTAGAGTTCTCTTCTCTTGTTGTATGTGTGCGTGAATACTCCAATGGAGAAAGATGAGAGCTTGTTCTAGGTGATTTATGAAGAGAGATTGATGAGAGTGTTTATGAGAGAATAAGAGACTTAGGAACAAAGATTAAGAGACTGAGAGATTAGGAGAATAAGAGATTAGAGATTAGGGTTTGAGATTCAAGAACAAGTTTATCATTTATGAAGTGGAGAGGGGAAATCCCCCTTACTCCCTTAAGGCTTGAAATCGCCAATTACATCTCCTTTTATAAGGTTTACAACTTTGCATTCTCATAAACCTAAATCTAATGGATAGAAATGACTGAATATAAATGGATGGCCAGGATGGAGAGTTGAGATTGCAATCTGTGTGAGATGTCTTGATTGGAGGAGAGCTAGTTGATGTCTGATTGGTTTATTCAAACTGGTCAAAGGGAAGGCTGTTCTCCCATTGGCTCCTTATAGGCTCCCATGTATCAAGCCTTCATTCAGACCATGTTCATGGTCGTGGCTCCCTTTGGCTTTACAGCCAAAGCCAGCCTGTCCATCCTCCAAAGTAACCAATCAGCTCCATCTTTGCTCTCATTGGCCGCTTGCCTCCACAAAGGATCTTCTTGATTCCCTTTTGATGCTTCACGACCAGACTTCTTTTTATCAGCCCTAAGTATGCACAAAGTCTCCCGGACATGTTCTGATCATGCCCTAAGCTTGCACATCTTGTCCCGGACTTTGCACCACCTCAAAACATCTCAAATGGCCAAGTTGTGTTTCCTCGGGTTGTCTCGGTCCGTACGGATCCGTACAGGTCCGTACCATCCGTACTGCCTCGCCCTAAGTATGCACACTTGCCCATTTGCTCCCAAACACTCTTCTAAGTCCCTCCTGGACTTGGCCCTATCTTTGCACAGCCATATGAGCACTTCTGGACACCTTCAAACACTCCTAAAGTCTTCATAGATAATCTCCAGAGGTCTTGCCCTATTCTTGCTCAAGACTCAATCTCAACTCAACCCTTCACCACTCCATTTCTTTTCTTCAAGTCAACAGTATCTGAGTGGGACGACTGGACAAGGAGTTTGGATGGGTTGTAATGGCAGTACAGAAGTGGTTGGGTATTGTGATGCTGATTGGGCAGGAGATAGAGTGGACAGGAGATCAACTACTGGGTATTGTACATTCATTGGAGGAAACTTGGTTACTTGGAAGAGTAAGAAGCAGAAGGTTATCTCTTGTTCAAGTGCTGAAGCTGAGTATAGAGCCATGCTGAAGCTGACAAACGAGTTGGTGTGGATCAAGGGGATCTTGAAGCACCTAGAGATTGAGCAGAGTACTCCTATGACTATGCATTGTGACAATCAAGCAGCTATTCACATTGCCTCCAACTCAGTGTTTCATGAGAGAACAAAGCACATAGAGGTGGATTGCCATAAGGTGAGGCAGATGATTATCTTAGGAGTGATTCTGCCATGTTATACAAGAAGTGAAGATCAGCTTGCAGATGTGTTTACTAAGGCAGCGAGATTGAAGACAATGGAGTCCATACTATCCAGGCTTGGACTCATTGATCTTACTCCCAGGAGCTGAGCCCCTTAACCATGGAGTCTCCACTCTTTTTCCCTCATCAAAGTTTTATCCCAATGGGTTTTCTTTGGTGAGGTTTTTAATGAGGGAGGTCTTCATGGTTTCCAAGCTTGACTTGTTCCACATGGTCAAGCTTGAGGGGAGTGTTAAGATGAGGAGATGAGGAGATGAAGAGTTGATACATGGATAGAGGAAGGGATTTGGAGCAGGCAGTAACTTTGGAGATTTACCACAGTAACTTTATTGTTACTGTGGTAACTGAGGTAAAAGACTTGGGAAGTTACCTTGCATCCATTTGGAGAGTGAAACACGCCAGGATGAGTCTGGATAAGCAAGGAGGAGTTTGGATAAGGTCTGGTCAAGGCTAGAGAGCTTTAGACAGGCTGGCACCAGCTTGAAAGCTAAAGCAAGATTCCCAAGCATGTGAGGAACCTTATTGGCTAGTTTGAATCAAGCATCTTTGACTACACATGCCTCTTATCCTAGCTAGACTGAACCTGGACGAAATTATGTATCCCTAATCTATATGTGTTGTATACTCTCTCATTAATCAATCTAATGGAGTTTTGAGCCTCTCTCTCTATTCTCTCACTAAAATCTCTTAATCTCTTTAATCTTCTCATCTGATTATCCCTGATTAGTTGAATCATGCTCTAATACACAAAAGTGTATAGCCTTGACAGGCTGGAACAGCTGGAAAGGCAAGAGCATCTCGGTCCAAGATGCCAGATACTCCGCGCATGTGGAGAAGCTAATTGGCTAGTCCAAATGAGCTTATCCTCTCCTGATTGACCTCACATGCTTTAGTCTTCTCTTGATTTCGAAAACCCTTGTATGCTCTCTCTATATATTGTAACTCATCAACCCTAATGAAGATTATGCAGTTTGAGTCTCTCTAATCTCTTAGACACTATGCTTTTCTCTTAGACACTAAACGGCTCTATCTAGTCTCCTAATCTTTCACAAACTTCTCTTAATCACTTCCTAAACACTCTCTTTATTCTGTTTACTCTAAGGATCTCTTAATCTCATATGGTATCAGAGCCAGGTTCATTTGAATCTGGGGTTTGATCTTTAGAGAGTTACAAGCTAAACGTCTTTGAAGCTACACGCGAGTAGTCTTGAAGGTGTTGAAGCTGTGGTCCGTTCTAGTTGAAGCTGTGCTACGTTCTGTTGGTTTGCGTGATTCTAGACTCAAGGTTGGTGTGTACGAAATCCAAGATCCAAGTTTTCAAGTCAAGCAAAGATGGAACATGGGATGAACATGAGGATGAAGGTAGCGGTTACTTTCAAAGGTAGCAACTACCTTGTGTGGTCTCGGATGGTGAAGACTGCTGTGGGAAGTAAGGGTTTGTGGGGGCACATCACAACAGGGGAGGCTCCGAAACTCATTACTCAGGGAGGAGATCAAGAAGAGGTCTCCAATGAAGCGGCTGTGGAGAAATGGCAACAAGAAGACATGCTGGTGATGACGGTTCTACACGCATCCTTGGACCCAGCTATCTTGGATGCCTACAGCTACTGTGAATCAGCCAAGGAGCTGTGGGACACGCTGAAGAAGGTGTATGGGAACACTTCCAACCTCAGCCGTGTGTTTGAAGTGAAGCTAGCGATCAACCGTCTTGCACAAGAGGACATGGAGTTCACTAAGCACTTGGGGAGGTTCAGGTCCTTATGGTCAGAGCTGGAGATGCTGAGGCCGAGCACAACTGATCCAGATCAGCTGAATGAGAGGCGCGAGCAAGACAAGGTCTTTGGGCTGCTTCTCACACTGAACCCGGCCTACACCCAGCTCATCCAGCACATGTTAAGGTCAGACAAGCTTCCGGACCTTGAGGAGGTGTGTGCACAAATCCAAAGGGAGCAGGGATCCATGGGTTTGTTTGGAGGAAAGGGGGAGCTCTCTCTTGCCAATCAAGCAGCTCATGAGGATTCAACCGAGGCTCCACAAGCAAACAAGGCATCTCACGGGAAGTACGAGGACAGGAAGTTCAATGGCAACTGTGATCATTGCAAGAAGCATGGTCATAAGAAGAGCCAATGCTGGATACTGCACCCACACCTCAAGCCGGCCAAGTTCATGAAGGAGCGTGAGGGAAGGGCAAATGTGACTGAAGGTTCAAGCGGAGCTGGCACCAGCAAGATCAGTGAAGTGGATGGGCTTGGAGGCAATGATGGGAATGGGAAGTCTCTGGTGGCTTACACAGGCGCCTCAAGCTCCCGCAGCAATGATGACTACATCAAGAGATCAGACCTTGATGCCCTCTTCAAAATGCTAAAGGAAAACGGTAACACTTACGGTTATTCCTTTGGAGCTTCTATGATTGCATATAAGGATGATCACTTGATTAGAGAACTAGTAGAACGGTTAGAAGCTAGGAATGAGTATAGGCATGCTTACATTGCTAGAACTGATAAGATGCATTCATCACTTAGTAATCTATGCCATAATGCTAAACGAGTAGGTAAACCATTGATTGTTGATTCTGGTGCATCACATCATATGATAAGTGATGAAAACTTGATTAAGGATATAGAACCTACACATGGGCATGTGATGATAGCAAATGGGGATAAGATACCCATTAGAGGAATAGGAAAGCTTAAGCTGTTTAACAAAGAATCTAGAGCTTTTTACATGCCTGAATTCACATCAAACCTATTATCAGTGAAGAAATGTACTAATGATTTACAATGCAATGTTATCTTTAGTCCTAATGATGTGAAGTTTCAGGATATTGAGAGCAGCAGGTTGATTGGGAAAGGGGTGACTAAGGGAGATCTCTATATGCTTGAAGAACTCACTTCTGTTCCTGATTATAGTTGCTCGTTTACTTCTGCTTCTTTGTTGAATAAAAATGCATTGTGGCATGCTAGAGTAGGACACCCTCATGTTAAAGCTTTGAACTTAATGGTACCAGGTGTTGTGTTTGAGAATAAGGATTGTGAAGCTTGCATTTTAGGCAAGCATTGTAGAACTGTGTTTCAAAAGTCTACTACTGTTTATGATAATTGCTTTGATCTAATTCATTCAGATGTATGGACTGCCCCTTGCTTATCTAGAGATAGTTATAAGTATTTTGTCACATTCATTGATGAAAAATCCAAATACACCTGGTTAACCTTAATTCAGACCAAAGATAGGGTACTTGATGCATTTAGGAATTTTCAAACTTATGTAACTAACCATTATCATGCTAAGATTAAAATTTTGAGATCAGATAATGGAGGAGAGTACACGAGTCATGCATTCAAGCAACACCTATCACAACATGGGATTCTACATCAAACAAGCTGTCCTTATACTCCACAGCAAAATGGAGTGGCTGAGAGGAAGAATAGGCATCTCATGGAAGTGGCAAGGTCACTTATGTTTCAGAGTAATGTTCCAAAGAGATTTTGGAGTGATGCGGTTGCCACTGCTTGTTACCTGATAAACAGAACTCCAACCAAAGTTCTGAATGAGAAGGCTCCATTTGAAGTTCTGAACAGGTACAAGCCAGCTCTTGATTACTTGCGAGTCTTTGGATGCCTATGCTTTGTCCTCAAACCAGGAGAGATGATCAACAAGCTAGAAGCAAGAAGCACTAAGGCTGTGTTCATAGGATACTCAGCTACACAGAAAGGATACAAATGCTATGATCCTATAGCAAGGAGAGTTCTTGTATCTAGAGATGTGAAGTTCTTGGAAGATAGAGGATACTATGAAGAAAAGAATCAAGAAGACCTGAAGGACTTAACATCAGACAAGGCCACCACCTTGCGGATCATTCTTGAAGGTCTTGGAATCAGTACATCCCAGGATCCGAGGAATCACGCAACTACACCTCCTGAAGTTGGTTCACCATCCCACCTTGATCATGAGGGAGGAGAGGAGCCTATGCAAGAGGCCAACCAAGATGAAGGAGGAGTAGAGAATGAAGGAGAAGAGAGCATAGGCTCGGATGGTCATGGACATGATCATGGTGTGACACAAACACCTTCTCAAGATGAAGTGGTAGAAGAACAACAGGAAGAAGAACCAGTTGTGCAGCCACTAAGAAGGAGTACAAGGATAAGGAAGGATCCTTCCAGTTGGGTAAACACGAGAGTGTACTACAATGCCCAAGCTGTGGAGCATCCTTCTCAAGCCGTGTGCTCCTTTGCTCAATATCCAGAAGCACATTGCGCGTTCATGGTAAACTTGGATGAGAATCACATCCCAAGAAGCTATGAAGAAGCAATGAAAGATAAAGAATGGAAGGAATCAGTTGGAGATGAGGCAGGAGCGATGATCAAGAATGATACATGGTATGAGAGTGAGTTACCAAAAGGGAAGAAGGCTGTGACTAGTAGATGGATATTCACAATCAAGTACAAAGCGGATGGAAAGGTTGAGAGGAAGAAGTCAAGACTAGTTGCAAGAGGGTTCACTCAAACTTATGGAGAAGATTACATAGAAACCTTTGCACCAGTAGCTAAACTCCACACAATCCGGATTGTACTAAGCTTGGCTGTGAATCTTGGATGGGGGTTATGGCAAATGGATGTGAAGAATGCGTTTCTACAAGGTGAACTTGAGGATGAAGTGTATATGCATCCACCTCCAGGCCTTGAACACTTAGTAAAGAGTGGGAATGTACTGAGATTGAAGAAAGCCATCTATGGACTGAAGCAATCACCAAGGGCTTGGTACAACAAGTTGAGCACTACTCTGAATGGCCGAGGCTTCAAGAAGTCTGAACTAGATCACACTCTCTTCACTCTCACGACTCCCTCAGGTATGATTGCTCTCCTTGTGTATGTTGATGATATCATTATCACAGGGAGTGATAAGGAAGGTATCATAGCAACCAAGGAGTTTCTTAAATCCATGTTTGAGATTAAAGACTTGGGAGAAATGAAATACTTCCTTGGAATTGAGATATGTAGATCCAAGGAAGGTTTGTTCATGTCCCAAAGGAAATATACACTTGATCTTTTGAAAGGTGCAGGTGCTTATGGAGGCAAGACAGCAAGGATGCCTATGGAGGATGGCTACAAAGTCCCACGAGAGGGGGAGATTGAAGACAGCAAACCTTATCAGGATCCTAAACTCTATAGAAAACTAGTTGGCAAATTGATTTATCTTACTATAACTAGACCTGACATCTGCTTTGCTGTGAATCAGGTGAGTCAACACATGCAAGTGCCTAAGGAACATCACTGGCACATGGTGGAGAGGATCTTGATGTATCTCAACGGCTCACCTGATCAAGGAGTATGGATGGGCTGCAATGGAAGCACTGAAGTGGTGGGATATTGTGATGCGGATTGGGCTGGTGATAGAGCAGACAGGAGATCAACCACAGGCTATTGCACATTCATTGGAGGCAACTTGGTGACTTGGAAGAGCAAGAAGCAGAAGGTAGTGTCATGTTCAAGTGCAGAAGCCGAGTATAGAGCCATGCTGAAGCTCACCAACGAGTTGGTATGGATCAAAGGCATCTTGAAGCACTTGGAGATCGATCAAGCAACTCCAATGACAATGCATTGTGACAATCAAGCTGCCATCCACATTGCATCCAACTCGGTGTTTCATGAGAGGACCAAGCACATTGAAGTTGATTGTCACAAGGTGAGGCAGATGATTGTGCTAGGGGTGATCTTGCCATGTTACACAAGGAGTGAAGATCAGCTAGCGGATGTGTTCACCAAGGCTGCAAGACAGAAGACAATGGAGTCCATTCACATCAGGTTGGGCCTCATTGATCTTGGGAAGAGAAGGAGCTAATCCCCTTAGCTGCAAGGTCTTTACTCTTTTTCCCTCATCAAAGTTTTATCCCATTGGGTTTTCTTTGGTGAGGTTTTTAATGAGGAAGATCTTGTGGCTGTCCAAGCTTAGACTTATACAAAGCTAAGCTTGAGGGGGAGTGTTGAGTTGAGCTGAATATATATGTATGAAGAGCTAAGGAGTTGAAGAGGAAAGGAGATGAGGAAGCTTGAGAGAGTTTAGGGAGAGCATGGTACGGACGTCCGTACAAGGCCGTACAAGCCGTACAGTCCGTACCATCCAGCATCGACCAAGACTTACCTTGCATCAGCCAAGTAACACGGTAACTAAGGTAAAGGGAAGGAACTTACCTTGAGGCATCAGACCGTTTAGGGATAAGGTAGAGCGCGCCTTGACAGGCTGGAACAGCTGGAAAGGCAAGAGCATCTCGGTCCAAGATGCCAGATACTCCGCGCATGTGGAGAAGCTAATTGGCTAGTCCAAATGAGCTTATCCTCTCCTGATTGACCTCACATGCTTTAGTCTTCTCTTGATTTCGAAAACCCTTGTATGCTCTCTCTATATATTGTAACTCATCAACCCTAATGAAGATTATGCAGTTTGAGTCTCTCTAATCTCTTAGACACTATGCTTTTCTCTTAGACACTAAACGGCTCTATCTAGTCTCCTAATCTTTCACAAACTTCTCTTAATCACTTCCTAAACACTCTCTTTATTCTGTTTACTCTAAGGATCTCTTAATCTCATACTGACAAGGTGATTCATCCTGGTTTAATTGGAACGACGAAGAAGCTGTCCTATTCCCAAACTGGGAAACTGGAATCACCTGATTAGAAAGTGGGATAACTTCTTCATCCCAACTCCTATGAGATTTATTCAACTTCCTGGTGATTCTCCAACACTTTATGTATCCAAATCAAGCTTCTTACAAAGTGATTCATCCTGGTTTGATTGGAACGACGAAGAAGCTGTCCTATTCCCAAACTGGGAAACTGGAATCACCTGATTAGAAAGTGGGATAACTTCTTCATCCCAACTCCTATGAGATTTATTCAACTTCCTGGTGATTCTCCAACACTTTATGTATCCAAATCAAGCTTCTTACAAAGTGATTCATCCTGGTTTGATTGGAACGACGAAGAAGCTGTCCTATTCCCAAACTGGGAAACTGGAATCACCTGATTAGAAAGTGGGATAACTTCTTCATCCCAACTCCTATGAGATTTATTCAACTTCCTGGTGATTCTCCACCACTTTATGTATCCAAATCAAGCTTCTTACAAAGTGATTCATCCTGGTTTGATTGGAACGACGAAGAAGCTGTCCTATTCCCAAACTGGGAAACTGGAATCACCTGATTAGAAAGTGGGATAACTTCTTCATCCCAACTCCTATGAGATTTATTCAACTTCCTGGTGATTCTCCAACACTTTATGTATCCAAATCAAGCTTCTTACAAAGTGATTCATCCTGGTTTGATTGGAACGACGAAGAAGCTGTCCTATTCCCAAACTGGGAAACTGGAATCACCTGATTTGAAAGTGGGATAACTTCTTCATCCCAACTCCTATGAGATTTATTCAACTTCCTGGTGATTCTCCACCACTTTATGTATCCAAATCAAGCTTCTTACAAAGTGATTCATCCTGGTTTGATTGGAACGACGAAGAAGCTGTCCTATTCCCAAACTGGGAAACTGGAATCACCTGATTAGAAAGTGGGATAACTTCTTCATCCCAACTCCTATGAGATTTATTCAACTTCCTGGTGATTCTCCAACACTTTATGTATCCAAATCAAGCTTCTTACAAAGTGATTCATCCTGGTTTGATTGGAACGACGAAGAAGCTGTCCTATTCCCAAACTGGGAAACTGGAATCACCTGATTAGAAAGTGGGATAACTTCTTCATCCCAACTCCTATGAGATTTATTCAACTTCCTGGTGATTCTCCAACACTTTATGTATCCAAATCAAGCTTCTTACAAAGTGATTCATCCTGGTTTGATTGGAACGACGAAGAAGCTGTCCTATTCCCAAACTGGGAAACTGGAATCACCTGATTAGAAAGTGGGATAACTTCTTCATCCCAACTCCTATGAGATTTATTCAACTTCCTGGTGATTCTCCAACACTTTATGTATCCAAATCAAGCTTCTTACAAAGTGATTCATCCTGGTTTGATTGGAACGACGAAGAAGCTGTCCTATTCCCAAACTGGGAAACTGGAATCACCTGATTAGAAAGTGGGATAACTTCTTCATCCCAACTCCTATGAGATTTATTCAACTTCCTGGTGATTCTCCACCATTTATGTATCCAAATCAAGCTTCTTACAAAGTGATTCATCCTGGTTTGATTGGAACGACGAAGAAGCTGTCCTATTCCCAAACTGGGAAACTGGAATCACCTGATTAGAAAGTGGGATAACTTCTTCATCCCAACTCCTATGAGATTTATTCAACTTCCTGGTGATTCTCCAACACTTTATGTATCCAAATCAAGCTTCTTACAAAGTGATTCATCCTGGTTTGATTGGAACGACGAAGAAGCTGTCCTATTCCCAAACTGGGAAACTGGAATCACCTGATTAGAAAGTGGGATAACTTCTTCATCCCAACTCCTATGAGATTTATTCAACTTCCTGGTGATTCTCCAACACTTTATGTATCCAAATCAAGCTTCTTACAAAGTGATTCATCCTGGTTTGATTGGAACGACGAAGAAGCTGTCCTATTCCCAAACTGGGAAACTGGAATCACCTGATTAGAAAGTGGGATAACTTCTTCATCCCAACTCCTATGAGATTTATTCAACTTCCTGGTGATTCTCCAACACTTTATGTATCCAAATCAAGCTTCTTACAAAGTGATTCATCCTGGTTTGATTGGAACGACGAAGAAGCTGTCCTATTCCCAAACTGGGAAACTGGAATCACCTGATTAGAAAGTGGGATAACTTCTTCATCCCAACTCCTATGAGATTTATTCAACTTCCTGGTGATTCTCCAACACTTTATGTATCCAAATCAAGCTTCTTACAAAGTGATTCATCCTGGTTTGATTGGAACGACGAAGAAGCTGTCCTATTCCCAAACTGGGAAACTGGAATCACCTGATTAGAAAGTGGGATAACTTCTTCATCCCAACTCCTATGAGATTTATTCAACTTCCTGGTGATTCTCCAACACTTTATGTATCCAAATCAAGCTTCTTACAAAGTGATTCATCCTGGTTTGATTGGAACGACGAAGAAGCTGTCCTATTCCCAAACTGGGAAACTGGAATCACCTGATTAGAAAGTGGGATAACTTCTTCATCCCAACTCCTATGAGATTTATTCAACTTCCTGGTGTTCTCCACCATTTATGTATCCAAATCAAGCTTCTTACAAAGTGATTCATCCTGGTTTGATTGGAACGACGAAGAAGCTGTCCTATTCCCAAACTGGGAAACTGGAATCACCTGATTAGAAAGTGGGATAACTTCTTCATCCCAACTCCTATGAGATTTATTCAACTTCCTGGTGATTCTCCAACACTTTATGTATCCAAATCAAGCTTCTTACAAAGTGATTCATCCTGGTTTGATTGGAACGACGAAGAAGCTGTCCTATTCCCAAACTGGGAAACTGGAATCACCTGATTAGAAAGTGGGATAACTTCTTCATCCCAACTCCTATGAGATTTATTCAACTTCCTGGTGATTCTCCAACACTTTATGTATCCAAATCAAGCTTCTTACAAAGTGATTCATCCTGGTTTGATTGGAACGACGAAGAAGCTGTCCTATTCCCAAACTGGGAAACTGGAATCACCTGATTAGAAAGTGGGATAACTTCTTCATCCCAACTCCTATGAGATTTATTCAACTTCCTGGTGATTCTCCAACACTTTATGTATCCAAATCAAGCTTCTTACAAAGTGATTCATCCTGGTTTGATTGGAACGAAGAAGAAGCTGTCCTATTCCCAAACTGGGAAACTGGAATCACCTGATTAGAAAGTGGGATAACTTCTTCATCCCAACTCCTATGAGATTTATTCAACTTCCTGGTGATTCTCCAACACTTTATGTATCCAAATCAAGCTTCTTACAAAGTGATTCATCCTGGTTTGATTGGAACGACGAAGAAGCTGTCCTATTCCCAAACTGGGAAACTGGAATCACCTGATTAGAAAGTGGGATAACTTCTTCATCCCAACTCCTATGAGATTTATTCAACTTCCTGGTGATTCTCCAACACTTTATGTATCCAAATCAAGCTTCTTACAAAGTGATTCATCCTGGTTTGATTGGAACGACGAAGAAGCTGTCCTATTCCCAAACTGGGAAACTGGAATCACCTGATTAGAAAGTGGGATAACTTCTTCATCCCAACTCCTATGAGATTTATTCAACTTCCTGGTGTTTCTCCACCATTTTATGTATCCAAATCAAGCTTCTTACAAAGTGATTCATCCTGGTTTGATTGGAACGACGAAGAAGCTGTCCTATTCCCAAACTGGGAAACTGGAATCACCTGATTAGAAAGTGGGATAACTTCTTCATCCCAACTCCTATGAGATTTATTCAACTTCCTGGTGATTCTCCAACACTTTATGTATCCAAATCAAGCTTCTTACAAAGTGATTCATCCTGGTTTGATTGGAACGACGAAGAAGCTGTCCTATTCCCAAACTGGGAAACTGGAATCACCTGATTAGAAAGTGGGATAACTTCTTCATCCCAACTCCTATGAGATTTATTCAACTTCCTGGTGATTCTCCAACACTTTATGTATCCAAATCAAGCTTCTTACAAAGTGATTCATCCTGGTTTGATTGGAACGACGAAGAAGCTGTCCTATTCCCAAACTGGGAAACTGGAATCACCTGATTAGAAAGTGGGATAACTTCTTCATCCCAACTCCTATGAGATTTATTCAACTTCCTGGTGATTCTCCACCACTTTATGTATCCAAATCAAGCTTCTTACAAAGTGATTCATCCTGGTTTGATTGGAACGACGAAGAAGCTGTCCTATTCCCAAACTGGGAAACTGGAATCACCTGATTAGAAAGTGGGATAACTTCTTCATCCCAACTCCTATGAGATTTATTCAACTTCCTGGTGATTCTCCAACACTTTATGTATCCAAATCAAGCTTCTTACAAAGTGATTCATCCTGGTTTGATTGGAACGACGAAGAAGCTGTCCTATTCCCAAACTGGGAAACTGGAATCACCTGATTAGAAAGTGGGATAACTTCTTCATCCCAACTCCTATGAGATTTATTCAACTTCCTGGTGATTCTCCAACACTTTATGTATCCAAATCAAGCTTCTTACAAAGTGATTCATCCTGGTTTGATTGGAACGACGAAGAAGCTGTCCTATTCCCAAACTGGGAAACTGGAATCACCTGATTAGAAAGTGGGATAACTTCTTCATCCCAACTCCTATGAGATTTATTCAACTTCCTGGTGATTCTCCACCACTTTATGTATCCAAATCAAGCTTCTTACAAAGTGATTCATCCTGGTTTGATTGGAACGACGAAGAAGCTGTCCTATTCCCAAACTGGAAACTGGAATCACCTGATTAGAAAGTGGGATAACTTCTTCATCCCAACTCCTATGAGATTTATTCAACTTCCTGGTGATTCTCCACCACTTTATGTATCCAAATCAAGCTTCTTACAAAGTGATTCATCCTGGTTTGATTGGAACGACGAAGAAGCTGTCCTATTCCCAAACTGGGAAACTGGAATCACCTGATTAGAAAGTGGGATAACTTCTTCATCCCAACTCCTATGAGATTTATTCAACTTCCTGGTGATTCTCCAACACTTTATGTATCCAAATCAAGCTTCTTACAAAGTGATTCATCCTGGTTTGATTGGAACGACGAAGAAGCTGTCCTATTCCCAAACTGGGAAACTGGAATCACCTGATTAGAAAGTGGGATAACTTCTTCATCCCAACTCCTATGAGATTTATTCAACTTCCTGGTGATTCTCCAACACTTTATGTATCCAAATCAAGCTTCTTACAAAGTGATTCATCCTGGTTTGATTGGAACGACGAAGAAGCTGTCCTATTCCCAAACTGGGAAACTGGAATCACCTGATTAGAAAGTGGGATAACTTCTTCATCCCAACTCCTATGAGATTTATTCAACTTCCTGGTGATTCTCCAACACTTTATGTATCCAAATCAAGCTTCTTACAAAGTGATTCATCCTGGTTTGATTGGAACGACGAAGAAGCTGTCCTATTCCCAAACTGGGAAACTGGAATCACCTGATTAGAAAGTGGGATAACTTCTTCATCCCAACTCCTATGAGATTTATTCAACTTCCTGGTGATTCTCCAACACTTTATGTATCCAAATCAAGCTTCTTACAAAGTGATTCATCCTGGTTTGATTGGAACGACGAAGAAGCTGTCCTATTCCCAAACTGGGAAACTGGAATCACCTGATTAGAAAGTGGGATAACTTCTTCATCCCAACTCCTATGAGATTTATTCAACTTCCTGGTGATTCTCCAACACTTTATGTATCCAAATCAAGCTTCTTACAAAGTGATTCTGATATGATCATGGACCAGCCAGCTGATGGAGATAGAGATGGCGAGTTTAGAGATGAACCAGCTGAAGAAGATGAGGTCTTAACCATTCCTAAAGGTCCCATGACTCGAGCCAGAGCTAGGAAACTCAAAGAAGCTATTGGAGGACTAATCAGGAAGTCCTTGGAGCAAGAAGAATGTCTTGGAGGAAGCTTGATACTTCAAGATACGCTTATCACCATTCAAGCCATCTTACCATCAAGTTGAGTATCATCTAGGCTAGCAAGCTATGTGTGCTCTTTTCCTATCATTGTTTTTGTCCCATTGGGTTTTGCAATGATAGGTTTTTAACGAGGCCATAGTCTTGCTATCTTATCACCTAGTTGATACTCTCGGACCAAACCACATGAAGAACCTTATGCTATCTTTATTTCTAAGTATTTATGTCTTTCATTTTCGAAAACTCTATCTAAGTTGTGTCTTTACTTCTACATTAATTGGAGGAGCCTGTTCCTTTAATTTCGAAATGCTTGGAGCCTGTTCCAAGCCTTTCACTATATATATGTGTAACTCGGCAACCCTAGCATCTATCAAGTTTTCTTTCATTTAAACCTTTGTGTTTTCTTCTCCCTTGCTTTCACGAGTTAAGAGAGTGTCTGGTGTGTAGTATCCAGTCTGTTGGTGTGTAATATCCAACGCCCAAGGGCTTTAGAAAGGTGTGTCATATCCGATCTAAGTCTAGGAGTATCAAGGAGCCTTTCCGCAGCCTCTTGTGTCACCATTCGATCCACAGCCTTGATAAACTTGAGTCTTTGATTCGTTTATGCAAGGATCTATCCAAACCATCCAGAGAAGGGTCCTAGGATCTCATTAAGTGGTATCAGAGCACTCTGGAAGGGGAGTTTCGATTTCTCTTTTGCGATTTCTTAAGATCTACTCTTTGTCGATTCATATTTTTGATCAATCGGTTCTTGTGTGTTTATTCTCACTTGATCTGCTTGTTTCATTATCAGGATTGCTAGATCTGATTGTTTCGTGTCTCATACTGATAGATCTAAGAATTTCGATCAAGTTTTGAACAAAACCTTTTCACATTCTTGTCGATTACGTTATCGTTTTGCTTGATCCGAAAGTTTCTTGTGATTGTGTGACTCGATCTGTTGTTAGAATCATAGATCAGGATTTGATTACCTCATTTCATCATCTGTTGAATCTGATCTGTTATTGTTTCAATTTCGAAAAGATAGAATTCAAATCGTCGCGTGTTGATCAAGTATCTTCATTTGCCGCTTTGTTTGAATACTTTGTTTCCTTATTTGAATCTTGAGTTCTGAATTCTTTTGAACTACTTACTGGTTCAAGTTTTTCGTGTATCAGGAAGCAATGGGGTCTGAGGAGGATGATGAAACCTTTGTGCGAAGGAATAGATTGCTGCAAGAAGCAATCACCAAACAAGTGATGGAAGCGATGGTGAAGTTACTGGAAGAGAAGTATGATCAGAGACCGCATGATGGGCAAGGACAAGCATCTGGTTCAAGACATGAGCAAAGAAGAAACAGACAAGGTCAGCGTGAGCATGCTGGATCAGAAGAGACTGATAACTTCTATGAGAGAAGTAGCCATAGCTCCGGTTCAAGACGTAGCAGTAGAAGATCTCGACGTGATCATGAGGGCCGGAGGCATAGACGCAATGAGCTATCAGGATTAAAGCTTAAGATCCCTCCTTTCCATGGTAAAGCTGATCCAGATGCCTATCTTGAGTGGGAGAAGAAGATCGAACTCGTTTTCAACTGTCAGCATTACTCAGAGACTAAGAAGATTCAAGTAGCTGCTACCGAGTTCAATGATTATGCATTGAGCTGGTGGGATCAGTTGGTCACAAACAAGAGGCGCAATGGTGAATTCCCCATTGAAACATGGGCAGAGATGAAAGCTGTGATGCGCAAGAGGTTTGTACCAAGTCATTATCACCGTGATCTTCATCAAAAGCTGAGACTGCTCACACAAGGATCAAAGTCTGTAGAGGAATACTTTCAAGAGATGGAGTTGCTTATGCTAAGAGCTTGTGTATCTGAGGACAGTGAAGCTACCATGGCACGATTTCTTGGTGGACTCAACCGTGAGATACAAGATAGAGTGGAGATGCAACACTACTTGGAGATAGAGGAGATGCTACACAAAGCTATCTTGGTGGAACAGCAAGTTAAGAGAAGAAGTTATGCGCGTGGCAGCTATGGTTCCAATAGATACCAGACCTCTAAGGAAGATAAACCGAGCTATCAAAAGGAGAGCAAGCCACAGCCAAAAGAAGAATCCAAGTCTAGTAGCATCTACAACAAAGATAAGGGTAAAGTGGAAGCTACAAGCTCGCGTGCAAGAGATGTGAAGTGCTTTAAGTGCCAAGGGCGTGGGCACTATGCTAATGAGTGTACTAACAAGAGAGTTATGATTCTTCTGGAGAATGGAGAGTTTGAATCTGAAGATGAGAAACTAAGGACTGATCAAGAACTATCAGAAGTTGAGCATGAGGAGGAACCAGTTCAAGGTAGACTTTTGGTTGCAAGAAGAACTCTCAGTTTGCAAAACAAAACAGAGGAGCAAGAACAAAGAGAGAACTTGTTCTACACACGTTGTCTGGTGCAAGGAAAGGTCTGCAGCCTGATCATCGACGGTGGAAGCTGTGTTAATGTTGCTAGCGAGACAATGGTGAAGAAGCTTGGTTTGAAAGCTCAAAAGCATCCTAAACCTTACCGGCTGCAATGGCTTAATGAAGAGGGCGAGATGAGGGTATCTACTCAGGTCTCTATACCCTTGACCATTGGGAGGTATGAAGATGACATTCTCTGTGATGTGATACCCATGGAAGCCAGCCACATACTACTGGGAAGGCCTTGGCAATTTGATAGGCGTGTCATCCATGATGGCTTCACCAACAAACATTCTTTTGAGTTCAACGGCAAGCGAACTGTCTTGGTACCTCTAACTCCTAAAGAAGTGCATGAAGATCAGCTTCAGCTTCAGAAAAAGAAAGAGGTTGATCTCAAACCAGATAAGCAACACAACTTCTATGCTAAAGCTAGTGAAATCAAAAGATCTCTTTATTCTCATCAATCGGTTCTCTTATTTATCTTTAAAGAATCTCTTTTGTCTCTAACTGATTGTACACCGGTGTATCCGAGTGAGATGTCAGCTCTTTTACAGGAATACCAGGATGTATTTCCAGAAGATAATCCCATAGGATTGCCACCTATTCGAGGGATTGAGCATCAGATTGATTTTGTACCAGGAGCTACTCTTCCCAACAGACCAGCATACAGAACTAATCCTGTGGAAACCAAGGAGCTACAAAGGCAGGTTGAGGAACTGATGGAGAAAGGCCATATCCGTGAAAGTATGAGCCCATGTGCTGTGCCTGTGCTCCTTGTGCCAAAGAAAGATGGGAGCTGGCGTATGTGTGTTGATTGTAGAGCAATCAACAACATAACAGTGAAGTATCGCCACCCTATTCCTAGATTAGATGATATGCTTGATGAGTTGCATGGTTCTAGTGTCTTTTCTAAGATAGATTTGAAGAGTGGATATCATCAAATAAGAATGAAAGAGGGAGATGAGTGGAAAACAGCCTTTAAGACTAAGCATGGGTTGTATGAGTGGTTAGTCATGCCTTTTGGATTAACCAATGCTCCTAGCACTTTTATGAGATTGATGAATCATGTGCTTAGATCTTTCATAGGTTTGTTTGTGGTAGTATACTTTGATGATATCCTTGTTTACAGTAAGAACCTAGGAGAGCATATAGATCATCTTAAGTCTGTTCTTGATGTGTTGAGAAAAGAAAAACTGTTTGCTAACCTTAAGAAATGCACTTTTTGTACGGATAACTTGGTCTTCCTAGGCTTTGTTGTGAGTGCAGATGGAGTAAAGGTGGATCAGGAGAAGGTGAGAGCAATTCAAGAATGGCCAATTCCAAAGACTATAAGTGAAGTAAGGAGCTTCCACGGCCTTGCTGGCTTCTACCGACGGTTTGTGAAAGACTTTAGCACCATAGCAGCCCCATTGACTGAGGTGATCAAGAAAGAAGTTGGATTCAAATGGGGAGAAGCACAAGAACTTGCCTTTCAATGCCTAAAAGAGAAGCTTACTAATGCCCCTCTTCTTATACTTCCTGATTTCAATAAAACTTTTGAAATTGAATGTGATGCCTCAGGAATTGGAATTGGTGCTGTTCTTATGCAGGAGAAGAGACCCATAGCTTATTTCAGTGAGAAGCTTGGAGGCGCCACTCTCAACTATGCAACTTATGATAAGGAATTGTATGCCTTGGTGAGAGCTTTGCAGACTTGGCAGCATTACTTGTGGCCCAAGGAGTTTGTGATACACACGGATCATGAGTCTCTCAAGTACTTGAAAGGACAGAACAAGCTCAGCAAAAGACACGCAAGGTGGGTTGAGTTCATTGAGACATTTCCTTATGTCATCAAGTACAAACAAGGTAAAGAAAACATAGTTGCTGATGCACTATCTCGAAGGTATGTTCTCTTAAACACTCTTGATGCTAAGTTGTTAGGTTTTGAGCAGATTAAAGAGATGTATGAATCTGATCCAGATTTTAAAGAAGCTTATAACTCTTGTGAGAAATTTGCTGCTGGACATTATTTTAGACATGATGGATTCCTCTTTTATGATAATAGACTGTGTGTGCCTAATTGCTCTTTGAGAGATTTGTTTGTTAGGGAATCACATGGAGGAAGTCTCATGGGTCACTTTGGTATTGCAAAGACTCTTAAAACCTTGCAGGATCATTTCTTTTGGCCTCGGATGAAAAGTGATGTGGAGAAACTATGTGAGAGATGTGCAACTTGCAAGCAAGCTAAGTCTAAGGTTCAGTCTCACGGTTTGTATACTCCTCTCCCTATTCCTTATCATCCTTGGAATGACATATCTATGGATTTCATTGTTGGATTGCCTAGAACTAGGACTGGGAAGGATTCTATCTTTGTTGTTGTTGACAGGTTCTCAAAAATGGCACATTTCATAGCATGTCATAAAACTGATGATGCATTGCATGTAGCTAATCTGTTCTTTAAGGAGATTGTGCGTTTACATGGCATGCCTAGGACCATAGTTTCTGATAGAGATACTAAGTTTCTTAGTTATTTTTGGAAAACTCTTTGGTCTAAGCTAGGCACTAAGTTGTTGTTCTCCACTACTTGTCATCCGCAAACTGATGGACAGACTGAAGTAGTTAATAGAACTCTAGGAACACTCTTGCGTGCATTCATTAAAAAGAATCTGAAATCTTGGGAAGATTATCTGCCACATTGTGAATTTGCATATAATCATGCTGTGCATTCTGCTTCTAAGTTTTCACCCTTTGAAATTGTTTATGGGTTCAATCCCACCTCTCCTTTGGATTTAATCCCTTTACCTGAGTGTGAAAGGGTCAGTTTGGATGGCAAAAAGAAGGCAGAGATGGTGAAACAACTTCACGAGCAAGCTAGGCTCAACATTGAAGAGAAAACTAAGCAGTATGTCAAGCATGCCAACAAAGGAAGGCGTGAGATGGTCTTTAAGGAGGGTGATAAAGTTTGGGTTCATTTGAGAAAAGAGAGGTTTCCTAATGAGAGGAAGTCAAAGCTTATGCCAAGAATTGATGGACCTTTTGAGATCACAAGGAAGATCAGCAACAATGCCTACAAGATTGATCTCCAAGATAAGTATGATGTGAGTAATAGCTTCAATGTTACTGACTTGATCCCTTTTATTGCAGATGAACCTGATTTGAGGTCAAATCCTTTTCAAGAGGGAGGGGATGATATGATCATGGACCAGCCAGCTGATGGAGATAGAGATGGCGAGTTTAGAGATGAACCAGCTGAAGAAGATGAGGTCTTAACCATTCCTAAAGGTCCCATGACTCGAGCCAGAGCTAGGAAACTCAAAGAAGCTATTGGAGGACTAATCAGGAAGTCCTTGGAGCAAGAAGAATGTCTTGGAGGAAGCTTGATACTTCAAGATACGCTTATCACCATTCAAGCCATCTTACCATCAAGTTGAGTATCATCTAGGCTAGCAAGCTATGTGTGCTCTTTTCCTATCATTGTTTTTGTCCCATTGGGTTTTGCAATGATAGGTTTTTAACGAGGCCATAGTCTTGCTATCTTATCACCTAGTTGATACTCTCGGACCAAACCACATGAAGAACCTTATGCTATCTTTATTTCTAAGTATTTATGTCTTTCATTTTCGAAAACTCTATCTAAGTTGTGTCTTTACTTCTACATTAATTGGAGGAGCCTGTTCCTTTAATTTCGAAATGCTTGGAGCCTGTTCCAAGCCTTTCACTATATATATGTGTAACTCGGCAACCCTAGCATCTATCAAGTTTTCTTTCATTAAACCTTTGTGTTTTCTTCTCCCTTGCTTTCACGAGTTAAGAGAGTGTCTGGTGTGTAGTATCCAGTCTGTTGGTGTGTAATATCCAACGCCCAAGGGCTTTAGAAAGGTGTGTCATATCCGATCTAAGTCTAGGAGTATCAAGGAGCCTTTCCGCAGCCTCTTGTGTCACCATTCGATCCACAGCCTTGATAAACTTGAGTCTTTGATTCGTTTATGCAAGGATCTATCCAAACCATCCAGAGAAGGGTCCTAGGATCTCATTAGATTCATCCTGGCTTAATTGGAACGAAGAAGAAGCTGTCCTATTCCCAAACTGGGAAACTGGAATCACCTGATTAGAAAGTGGGATAACTTCTTCATCCCAACTCCTATGAGATTTATTCAACTTCCTGGTGATTCTCCACCACTTTATGTATCCAAATCAAGCTTCTTACAAAGTGATTCATCCTGGTTTGATTGGAACGACGAAGAAGCTGTCCTATTCCCAAACTGGGAAACTGGAATCACCTGATTAGAAAGTGGGATAACTTCTTCATCCCAACTCCTATGAGATTTATTCAACTTCCTGGTGATTCTCCAACACTTTATGTATCCAAATCAAGCTTCTTACAAAGTGATTCATCCTGGTTTGATTGGAACGACGAAGAAGCTGTCCTACTCCCTAACTGGGAAACTGGAATCACCTGATTAGAAAGTGGGATAACTTCTTCATCCCAACTCCTATGAGATTTATTCAACTTCCTGGTGATTCTCCACCACTTTATGTATCCAAATCAAGCTTCTTACAAAGTGATTCATCCTGGTTTGATTGGAACGACGAAGAAGCTGTCCTATTCCCAAACTGGGAAACTGGAATCACCTGATTAGAAAGTGGGATAACTTCTTCATCCCAACTCCTATGAGATTTATTCAACTTCCTGGTGATTCTCCACCACTTTATGTATCCAAATCAAGCTTCTTACAAAGTGATTCATCCTGGTTTGATTGGAACGACGAAGAAGCTGTCCTATTCCCAAACTGGGAAACTGGAATCACCTGATTAGAAAGTGGGATAACTTCTTCATCCCAACTCCTATGAGATTTATTCAACTTCCTGGTGATTCTCCAACACTTTATGTATCCAAATCAAGCTTCTTACAAAGTGATTCATCCTGGTTTGATTGGAACGACGAAGAAGCTGTCCTATTCCCAAACTGGGAAACTGGAATCACCTGATTAGAAAGTGGGATAACTTCTTCATCCCAACTCCTATGAGATTTATTCAACTTCCTGGTGATTCTCCACCACTTTATGTATCCAAATCAAGCTTCTTACAAAGTGATTCATCCTGGTTTGATTGGAACGACGAAGAAGCTGTCCTATTCCCAAACTGGGAAACTGGAATCACCTGATTAGAAAGTGGGATAACTTCTTCATCCCAACTCCTATGAGATTTATTCAACTTCCTGGTGATTCTCCAACACTTTATGTATCCAAATCAAGCTTCTTACAAAGTGATTCATCCTGGTTTGATTGGAACGACGAAGAAGCTGTCCTATTCCCAAACTGGGAAACTGGAATCACCTGATTAGAAAGTGGGATAACTTCTTCATCCCAACTCCTATGAGATTTATTCAACTTCCTGGTGATTCTCCACCACTTTATGTATCCAAATCAAGCTTCTTACAAAGTGATTCATCCTGGTTTGATTGGAACGACGAAGAAGCTGTCCTATTCCCAAACTGGGAAACTGGAATCACCTGATTAGAAAGTGGGATAACTTCTTCATCCCAACTCCTATGAGATTTATTCAACTTCCTGGTGATTCTCCAACACTTTATGTATCCAAATCAAGCTTCTTACAAAGTGATTCATCCTGGTTTGATTGGAACGACGAAGAAGCTGTCCTATTCCCAAACTGGGAAACTGGAATCACCTGATTAGAAAGTGGGATAACTTCTTCATCCCAACTCCTATGAGATTTATTCAACTTCCTGGTGATTCTCCACCACTTTATGTATCCAAATCAAGCTTCTTACAAAGTGATTCATCCTGGTTTGATTGGAACGACGAAGAAGCTGTCCTATTCCCAAACTGGGAAACTGGAATCACCTGATTAGAAAGTGGGATAACTTCTTCATCCCAACTCCTATGAGATTTATTCAACTTCCTGGTGATTCTCCACCACTTTATGTATCCAAATCAAGCTTCTTACAAAGTGATTCATCCTGGTTTGATTGGAACGACGAAGAAGCTGTCCTATTCCCAAACTGGGAAACTGGAATCACCTGATTAGAAAGTGGGATAACTTCTTCATCCCAACTCCTATGAGATTTATTCAACTTCCTGGTGATTCTCCAACACTTTATGTATCCAAATCAAGCTTCTTACAAAGTGATTCATCCTGGTTTGATTGGAACGACGAAGAAGCTGTCCTATTCCCAAACTGGGAAACTGGAATCACCTGATTAGAAAGTGGGATAACTTCTTCATCCCAACTCCTATGAGATTTATTCAACTTCCTGGTGATTCTCCAACACTTTATGTATCCAAATCAAGCTTCTTACAAAGTGATTCATCCTGGTTTGATTGGAACGACGAAGAAGCTGTCCTATTCCCAAACTGGGAAACTGGAATCACCTGATTAGAAAGTGGGATAACTTCTTCATCCCAACTCCTATGAGATTTATTCAACTTCCTGGTGATTCTCCAACACTTTATGTATCCAAATCAAGCTTCTTACAAAGTGATTCATCCTGGTTTGATTGGAACGACGAAGAAGCTGTCCTATTCCCAAACTGGGAAACTGGAATCACCTGATTAGAAAGTGGGATAACTTCTTCATCCCAACTCCTATGAGATTTATTCAACTTCCTGGTGATTCTCCAACACTTTATGTATCCAAATCAAGCTTCTTACAAAGTGATTCATCCTGGTTTGATTGGAACGACGAAGAAGCTGTCCTATTCCCAAACTGGGAAACTGGAATCACCTGATTAGAAAGTGGGATAACTTCTTCATCCCAACTCCTATGAGATTTATTCAACTTCCTGGTGATTCTCCACCACTTTATGTATCCAAATCAAGCTTCTTACAAAGTGATTCATCCTGGTTTGATTGGAACGACGAAGAAGCTGTCCTATTCCCAAACTGGGAAACTGGAATCACCTGATTAGAAAGTGGGATAACTTCTTCATCCCAACTCCTATGAGATTTATTCAACTTCCTGGTGATTCTCCACCACTTTATGTATCCAAATCAAGCTTCTTACAAAGTGATTCATCCTGGTTTGATTGGAACGACGAAGAAGCTGTCCTATTCCCAAACTGGGAAACTGGAATCACCTGATTAGAAAGTGGGATAACTTCTTCATCCCAACTCCTATGAGATTTATTCAACTTCCTGGTGATTCTCCAACACTTTATGTATCCAAATCAAGCTTCTTACAAAGTGATTCATCCTGGTTTGATTGGAACGACGAAGAAGCTGTCCTATTCCCAAACTGGGAAACTGGAATCACCTGATTAGAAAGTGGGATAACTTCTTCATCCCAACTCCTATGAGATTTATTCAACTTCCTGGTGATTCTCCAACACTTTATGTATCCAAATCAAGCTTCTTACAAAGTGATTCATCCTGGTTTGATTGGAACGACGAAGAAGCTGTCCTATTCCCAAACTGGGAAACTGGAATCACCTGATTAGAAAGTGGGATAACTTCTTCATCCCAACTCCTATGAGATTTATTCAACTTCCTGGTGATTCTCCAACACTTTATGTATCCAAATCAAGCTTCTTACAAAGTGATTCATCCTGGTTTGATTGGAACGACGAAGAAGCTGTCCTATTCCCAAACTGGGAAACTGGAATCACCTGATTAGAAAGTGGGATAACTTCTTCATCCCAACTCCTATGAGATTTATTCAACTTCCTGGTGATTCTCCACCACTTTATGTATCCAAATCAAGCTTCTTACAAAGTGATTCATCCTGGTTTGATTGGAACGACGAAGAAGCTGTCCTATTCCCAAACTGGGAAACTGGAATCACCTGATTAGAAAGTGGGATAACTTCTTCATCCCAACTCCTATGAGATTTATTCAACTTCCTGGTGATTCTCCAACACTTTATGTATCCAAATCAAGCTTCTTACAAAGTGATTCATCCTGGTTTGATTGGAACGACGAAGAAGCTGTCCTATTCCCAAACTGGGAAACTGGAATCACCTGATTAGAAAGTGGGATAACTTCTTCATCCCAACTCCTATGAGATTTATTCAACTTCCTGGTGATTCTCCACCACTTTATGTATCCAAATCAAGCTTCTTACAAAGTGATTCATCCTGGTTTGATTGGAACGACGAAGAAGCTGTCCTATTCCCAAACTGGGAAACTGGAATCACCTGATTAGAAAGTGGGATAACTTCTTCATCCCAACTCCTATGAGATTTATTCAACTTCCTGGTGATTCTCCAACACTTTATGTATCCAAATCAAGCTTCTTACAAAGTGATTCATCCTGGTTTGATTGGAACGACGAAGAAGCTGTCCTATTCCCAAACTGGGAAACTGGAATCACCTGATTAGAAAGTGGGATAACTTCTTCATCCCAACTCCTATGAGATTTATTCAACTTCCTGGTGATTCTCCACCACTTTATGTATCCAAATCAAGCTTCTTACAAAGTGATTCATCCTGGTTTGATTGGAACGACGAAGAAGCTGTCCTATTCCCAAACTGGGAAACTGGAATCACCTGATTAGAAAGTGGGATAACTTCTTCATCCCAACTCCTATGAGATTTATTCAACTTCCTGGTGATTCTCCAACACTTTATGTATCCAAATCAAGCTTCTTACAAAGTGATTCATCCTGGTTTGATTGGAACGACGAAGAAGCTGTCCTATTCCCAAACTGGGAAACTGGAATCACCTGATTAGAAAGTGGGATAACTTCTTCATCCCAACTCCTATGAGATTTATTCAACTTCCTGGTGATTCTCCACCACTTTATGTATCCAAATCAAGCTTCTTACAAAGTGATTCATCCTGGTTTGATTGGAACGACGAAGAAGCTGTCCTATTCCCAAACTGGGAAACTGGAATCACCTGATTAGAAAGTGGGATAACTTCTTCATCCCAACTCCTATGAGATTTATTCAACTTCCTGGTGATTCTCCAACACTTTATGTATCCAAATCAAGCTTCTTACAAAGTGATTCATCCTGGTTTGATTGGAACGACGAAGAAGCTGTCCTATTCCCAAACTGGGAAACTGGAATCACCTGATTAGAAAGTGGGATAACTTCTTCATCCCAACTCCTATGAGATTTATTCAACTTCCTGGTGATTCTCCACCACTTTATGTATCCAAATCAAGCTTCTTACAAAGTGATTCATCCTGGTTTGATTGGAACGACGAAGAAGCTGTCCTATTCCCAAACTGGGAAACTGGAATCACCTGATTAGAAAGTGGGATAACTTCTTCATCCCAACTCCTATGAGATTTATTCAACTTCCTGGTGATTCTCCACCACTTTATGTATCCAAATCAAGCTTCTTACAAAGTGATTCATCCTGGTTTGATTGGAACGACGAAGAAGCTGTCCTATTCCCAAACTGGGAAACTGGAATCACCTGATTAGAAAGTGGGATAACTTCTTCATCCCAACTCCTATGAGATTTATTCAACTTCCTGGTGATTCTCCACCACTTTATGTATCCAAATCAAGCTTCTTACAAAGTGATTCATCCTGGTTTGATTGGAACGACGAAGAAGCTGTCCTATTCCCAAACTGGGAAACTGGAATCACCTGATTAGAAAGTGGGATAACTTCTTCATCCCAACTCCTATGAGATTTATTCAACTTCCTGGTGATTCTCCAACACTTTATGTATCCAAATCAAGCTTCTTACAAAGTGATTCATCCTGGTTTGATTGGAACGACGAAGAAGCTGTCCTATTCCCAAACTGGGAAACTGGAATCACCTGATTAGAAAGTGGGATAACTTCTTCATCCCAACTCCTATGAGATTTATTCAACTTCCTGGTGATTCTCCACCACTTTATGTATCCAAATCAAGCTTCTTACAAAGTGATTCATCCTGGTTTGATTGGAACGACGAAGAAGCTGTCCTATTCCCAAACTGGGAAACTGGAATCACCTGATTAGAAAGTGGGATAACTTCTTCATCCCAACTCCTATGAGATTTATTCAACTTCCTGGTGATTCTCCAACACTTTATGTATCCAAATCAAGCTTCTTACAAAGTGATTCATCCTGGTTTGATTGGAACGACGAAGAAGCTGTCCTATTCCCAAACTGGGAAACTGGAATCACCTGATTAGAAAGTGGGATAACTTCTTCATCCCAACTCCTATGAGATTTATTCAACTTCCTGGTGATTCTCCACCACTTTATGTATCCAAATCAAGCTTCTTACAAAGTGATTCATCCTGGTTTGATTGGAACGACGAAGAAGCTGTCCTATTCCCAAACTGGGAAACTGGAATCACCTGATTAGAAAGTGGGATAACTTCTTCATCCCAACTCCTATGAGATTTATTCAACTTCCTGGTGATTCTCCAACACTTTATGTATCCAAATCAAGCTTCTTACAAAGTGATTCATCCTGGTTTGATTGGAACGACGAAGAAGCTGTCCTATTCCCAAACTGGGAAACTGGAATCACCTGATTAGAAAGTGGGATAACTTCTTCATCCCAACTCCTATGAGATTTATTCAACTTCCTGGTGATTCTCCAACACTTTATGTATCCAAATCAAGCTTCTTACAAAGTGATTCATCCTGGTTTGATTGGAACGACGAAGAAGCTGTCCTATTCCCAAACTGGGAAACTGGAATCACCTGATTAGAAAGTGGGATAACTTCTTCATCCCAACTCCTATGAGATTTATTCAACTTCCTGGTGATTCTCCACACTTTATGTATCCAAATCAAGCTTCTTACAAAGTGATTCATCCTGGTTTGATTGGAACGACGAAGAAGCTGTCCTATTCCCAAACTGGGAAACTGGAATCACCTGATTAGAAAGTGGGATAACTTCTTCATCCCAACTCCTATGAGATTTATTCAACTTCCTGGTGATTCTCCAACACTTTATGTATCCAAATCAAGCTTCTTACAAAGTGATTCATCCTGGTTTGATTGGAACGACGAAGAAGCTGTCCTATTCCCAAACTGGGAAACTGGAATCACCTGATTAGAAAGTGGGATAACTTCTTCATCCCAACTCCTATGAGATTTATTCAACTTCCTGGTGATTCTCCAACACTTTATGTATCCAAATCAAGCTTCTTACAAAGTGATTCATCCTGGTTTGATTGGAACGACGAAGAAGCTGTCCTATTCCCAAACTGGGAAACTGGAATCACCTGATTAGAAAGTGGGATAACTTCTTCATCCCAACTCCTATGAGATTTATTCAACTTCCTGGTGATTCTCCACCACTTTATGTATCCAAATCAAGCTTCTTACAAAGTGATTCATCCTGGTTTGATTGGAACGACGAAGAAGCTGTCCTATTCCCAAACTGGGAAACTGGAATCACCTGATTAGAAAGTGGGATAACTTCTTCATCCCAACTCCTATGAGATTTATTCAACTTCCTGGTGATTCTCCAACACTTTATGTATCCAAATCAAGCTTCTTACAAAGTGATTCATCCTGGTTTGATTGGAACGACGAAGAAGCTGTCCTATTCCCAAACTGGGAAACTGGAATCACCTGATTAGAAAGTGGGATAACTTCTTCATCCCAACTCCTATGAGATTTATTCAACTTCCTGGTGATTCTCCAACACTTTATGTATCCAAATCAAGCTTCTTACAAAGTGATTCATCCTGGTTTGATTGGAACGACGAAGAAGCTGTCCTATTCCCAAACTGGGAAACTGGAATCACCTGATTAGAAAGTGGGATAACTTCTTCATCCCAACTCCTATGAGATTTATTCAACTTCCTGGTGATTCTCCACCACTTTATGTATCCAAATCAAGCTTCTTACAAAGTGATTCATCCTGGTTTGATTGGAACGACGAAGAAGCTGTCCTATTCCCAAACTGGGAAACTGGAATCACCTGATTAGAAAGTGGGATAACTTCTTCATCCCAACTCCTATGAGATTTATTCAACTTCCTGGTGATTCTCCAACACTTTATGTATCCAAATCAAGCTTCTTACAAAGTGATTCATCCTGGTTTGATTGGAACGACGAAGAAGCTGTCCTATTCCCAAACTGGGAAACTGGAATCACCTGATTAGAAAGTGGGATAACTTCTTCATCCCAACTCCTATGAGATTTATTCAACTTCCTGGTGATTCTCCAACACTTTATGTATCCAAATCAAGCTTCTTACAAAGTGATTCATCCTGGTTTGATTGGAACGACGAAGAAGCTGTCCTATTCCCAAACTGGGAAACTGGAATCACCTGATTAGAAAGTGGGATAACTTCTTCATCCCAACTCCTATGAGATTTATTCAACTTCCTGGTGATTCTCCAACACTTTATGTATCCAAATCAAGCTTCTTACAAAGTGATTCATCCTGGTTTGATTGGAACGACGAAGAAGCTGTCCTATTCCCAAACTGGGAAACTGGAATCACCTGATTAGAAAGTGGGATAACTTCTTCATCCCAACTCCTATGAGATTTATTCAACTTCCTGGTGATTCTCCACCACTTTATGTATCCAAATCAAGCTTCTTACAAAGTGATTCATCCTGGTTTGATTGGAACGACGAAGAAGCTGTCCTATTCCCAAACTGGGAAACTGGAATCACCTGATTAGAAAGTGGGATAACTTCTTCATCCCAACTCCTATGAGATTTATTCAACTTCCTGGTGATTCTCCACCACTTTATGTATCCAAATCAAGCTTCTTACAAAGTGATTCATCCTGGTTTGATTGGAACGACGAAGAAGCTGTCCTATTCCCAAACTGGGAAACTGGAATCACCTGATTAGAAAGTGGGATAACTTCTTCATCCCAACTCCTATGAGATTTATTCAACTTCCTGGTGATTCTCCAACACTTTATGTATCCAAATCAAGCTTCTTACAAAGTGATTCATCCTGGTTTGATTGGAACGACGAAGAAGCTGTCCTATTCCCAAACTGGGAAACTGGAATCACCTGATTAGAAAGTGGGATAACTTCTTCATCCCAACTCCTATGAGATTTATTCAACTTCCTGGTGATTCTCCACCACTTTATGTATCCAAATCAAGCTTCTTACAAAGTGATTCATCCTGGTTTGATTGGAACGACGAAGAAGCTGTCCTATTCCCAAACTGGGAAACTGGAATCACCTGATTAGAAAGTGGGATAACTTCTTCATCCCAACTCCTATGAGATTTATTCAACTTCCTGGTGATTCTCCACCACTTTATGTATCCAAATCAAGCTTCTTACAAAGTGATTCATCCTGGTTTGATTGGAACGACGAAGAAGCTGTCCTATTCCCAAACTGGGAAACTGGAATCACCTGATTAGAAAGTGGGATAACTTCTTCATCCCAACTCCTATGAGATTTATTCAACTTCCTGGTGATTCTCCACCACTTTATGTATCCAAATCAAGCTTCTTACAAAGTGATTCATCCTGGTTTGATTGGAACGACGAAGAAGCTGTCCTATTCCCAAACTGGGAAACTGGAATCACCTGATTAGAAAGTGGGATAACTTCTTCATCCCAACTCCTATGAGATTTATTCAACTTCCTGGTGATTCTCCACCACTTTATGTATCCAAATCAAGCTTCTTACAAAGTGATTCATCCTGGTTTGATTGGAACGACGAAGAAGCTGTCCTATTCCCAAACTGGGAAACTGGAATCACCTGATTAGAAAGTGGGATAACTTCTTCATCCCAACTCCTATGAGATTTATTCAACTTCCTGGTGATTCTCCAACACTTTATGTATCCAAATCAAGCTTCTTACAAAGTGATTCATCCTGGTTTGATTGGAACGACGAAGAAGCTGTCCTATTCCCAAACTGGGAAACTGGAATCACCTGATTAGAAAGTGGGATAACTTCTTCATCCCAACTCCTATGAGATTTATTCAACTTCCTGGTGATTCTCCACCACTTTATGTATCCAAATCAAGCTTCTTACAAAGTGATTCATCCTGGTTTGATTGGAACGACGAAGAAGCTGTCCTATTCCCAAACTGGGAAACTGGAATCACCTGATTAGAAAGTGGGATAACTTCTTCATCCCAACTCCTATGAGATTTATTCAACTTCCTGGTGATTCTCCACCACTTTATGTATCCAAATCAAGCTTCTTACAAAGTGATTCATCCTGGTTTGATTGGAACGACGAAGAAGCTGTCCTATTCCCAAACTGGGAAACTGGAATCACCTGATTAGAAAGTGGGATAACTTCTTCATCCCAACTCCTATGAGATTTATTCAACTTCCTGGTGATTCTCCACCACTTTATGTATCCAAATCAAGCTTCTTACAAAGTGATTCATCCTGGTTTGATTGGAACGACGAAGAAGCTGTCCTATTCCCAAACTGGGAAACTGGAATCACCTGATTAGAAAGTGGGATAACTTCTTCATCCCAACTCCTATGAGATTTATTCAACTTCCTGGTGATTCTCCACCACTTTATGTATCCAAATCAAGCTTCTTACAAAGTGATTCATCCTGGTTTGATTGGAACGACGAAGAAGCTGTCCTATTCCCAAACTGGGAAACTGGAATCACCTGATTAGAAAGTGGGATAACTTCTTCATCCCAACTCCTATGAGATTTATTCAACTTCCTGGTGATTCTCCAACACTTTATGTATCCAAATCAAGCTTCTTACAAAGTGATTCATCCTGGTTTGATTGGAACGACGAAGAAGCTGTCCTATTCCCAAACTGGGAAACTGGAATCACCTGATTAGAAAGTGGGATAACTTCTTCATCCCAACTCCTATGAGATTTATTCAACTTCCTGGTGATTCTCCACACTTTATGTATCCAAATCAAGCTTCTTACAAAGTGATTCATCCTGGTTTGATTGGAACGACGAAGAAGCTGTCCTATTCCCAAACTGGGAAACTGGAATCACCTGATTAGAAAGTGGGATAACTTCTTCATCCCAACTCCTATGAGATTTATTCAACTTCCTGGTGATTCTCCACCACTTTATGTATCCAAATCAAGCTTCTTACAAAGTGATTCATCCTGGTTTGATTGGAACGACGAAGAAGCTGTCCTATTCCCAAACTGGGAAACTGGAATCACCTGATTAGAAAGTGGGATAACTTCTTCATCCCAACTCCTATGAGATTTATTCAACTTCCTGGTGATTCTCCAACACTTTATGTATCCAAATCAAGCTTCTTACAAAGTGATTCATCCTGGTTTGATTGGAACGACGAAGAAGCTGTCCTATTCCCAAACTGGGAAACTGGAATCACCTGATTAGAAAGTGGGATAACTTCTTCATCCCAACTCCTATGAGATTTATTCAACTTCCTGGTGATTCTCCACCACTTTATGTATCCAAATCAAGCTTCTTACAAAGTGATTCATCCTGGTTTGATTGGAACGACGAAGAAGCTGTCCTATTCCCAAACTGGGAAACTGGAATCACCTGATTAGAAAGTGGGATAACTTCTTCATCCCAACTCCTATGAGATTTATTCAACTTCCTGGTGATTCTCCACCACTTTATGTATCCAAATCAAGCTTCTTACAAAGTGATTCATCCTGGTTTGATTGGAACGACGAAGAAGCTGTCCTATTCCCAAACTGGGAAACTGGAATCACCTGATTAGAAAGTGGGATAACTTCTTCATCCCAACTCCTATGAGATTTATTCAACTTCCTGGTGATTCTCCACCACTTTATGTATCCAAATCAAGCTTCTTACAAAGTGATTCATCCTGGTTTGATTGGAACGACGAAGAAGCTGTCCTATTCCCAAACTGGGAAACTGGAATCACCTGATTAGAAAGTGGGATAACTTCTTCATCCCAACTCCTATGAGATTTATTCAACTTCCTGGTGATTCTCCAACACTTTATGTATCCAAATCAAGCTTCTTACAAAGTGATTCATCCTGGTTTGATTGGAACGACGAAGAAGCTGTCCTATTCCCAAACTGGGAAACTGGAATCACCTGATTAGAAAGTGGGATAACTTCTTCATCCCAACTCCTATGAGATTTATTCAACTTCCTGGTGATTCTCCACCACTTTATGTATCCAAATCAAGCTTCTTACAAAGTGATTCATCCTGGTTTGATTGGAACGACGAAGAAGCTGTCCTATTCCCAAACTGGGAAACTGGAATCACCTGATTAGAAAGTGGGATAACTTCTTCATCCCAACTCCTATGAGATTTATTCAACTTCCTGGTGATTCTCCACCACTTTATGTATCCAAATCAAGCTTCTTACAAAGTGATTCATCCTGGTTTGATTGGAACGACGAAGAAGCTGTCCTATTCCCAAACTGGGAAACTGGAATCACCTGATTAGAAAGTGGGATAACTTCTTCATCCCAACTCCTATGAGATTTATTCAACTTCCTGGTGATTCTCCACCACTTTATGTATCCAAATCAAGCTTCTTACAAAGTGATTCATCCTGGTTTGATTGGAACGACGAAGAAGCTGTCCTATTCCCAAACTGGGAAACTGGAATCACCTGATTAGAAAGTGGGATAACTTCTTCATCCCAACTCCTATGAGATTTATTCAACTTCCTGGTGATTCTCCACCACTTTATGTATCCAAATCAAGCTTCTTACAAAGTGATTCATCCTGGTTTGATTGGAACGACGAAGAAGCTGTCCTATTCCCAAACTGGGAAACTGGAATCACCTGATTAGAAAGTGGGATAACTTCTTCATCCCAACTCCTATGAGATTTATTCAACTTCCTGGTGATTCTCCACCACTTTATGTATCCAAATCAAGCTTCTTACAAAGTGATTCATCCTGGTTTGATTGGAACGACGAAGAAGCTGTCCTATTCCCAAACTGGGAAACTGGAATCACCTGATTAGAAAGTGGGATAACTTCTTCATCCCAACTCCTATGAGATTTATTCAACTTCCTGGTGATTCTCCACCACTTTATGTATCCAAATCAAGCTTCTTACAAAGTGATTCATCCTGGTTTGATTGGAACGACGAAGAAGCTGTCCTATTCCCAAACTGGGAAACTGGAATCACCTGATTAGAAAGTGGGATAACTTCTTCATCCCAACTCCTATGAGATTTATTCAACTTCCTGGTGATTCTCCAACACTTTATGTATCCAAATCAAGCTTCTTACAAAGTGATTCATCCTGGTTTGATTGGAACGACGAAGAAGCTGTCCTATTCCCAAACTGGGAAACTGGAATCACCTGATTAGAAAGTGGGATAACTTCTTCATCCCAACTCCTATGAGATTTATTCAACTTCCTGGTGATTCTCCACCACTTTATGTATCCAAATCAAGCTTCTTACAAAGTGATTCATCCTGGTTTGATTGGAACGACGAAGAAGCTGTCCTATTCCCAAACTGGGAAACTGGAATCACCTGATTAGAAAGTGGGATAACTTCTTCATCCCAACTCCTATGAGATTTATTCAACTTCCTGGTGATTCTCCACCACTTTATGTATCCAAATCAAGCTTCTTACAAAGTGATTCATCCTGGTTTGATTGGAACGACGAAGAAGCTGTCCTATTCCCAAACTGGGAAACTGGAATCACCTGATTAGAAAGTGGGATAACTTCTTCATCCCAACTCCTATGAGATTTATTCAACTTCCTGGTGATTCTCCACCACTTTATGTATCCAAATCAAGCTTCTTACAAAGTGATTCATCCTGGTTTGATTGGAACGACGAAGAAGCTGTCCTATTCCCAAACTGGGAAACTGGAATCACCTGATTAGAAAGTGGGATAACTTCTTCATCCCAACTCCTATGAGATTTATTCAACTTCCTGGTGATTCTCCAACACTTTATGTATCCAAATCAAGCTTCTTACAAAGTGATTCATCCTGGTTTGATTGGAACGACGAAGAAGCTGTCCTATTCCCAAACTGGGAAACTGGAATCACCTGATTAGAAAGTGGGATAACTTCTTCATCCCAACTCCTATGAGATTTATTCAACTTCCTGGTGATTCTCCACCACTTTATGTATCCAAATCAAGCTTCTTACAAAGTGATTCATCCTGGTTTGATTGGAACGACGAAGAAGCTGTCCTATTCCCAAACTGGGAAACTGGAATCACCTGATTAGAAAGTGGGATAACTTCTTCATCCCAACTCCTATGAGATTTATTCAACTTCCTGGTGATTCTCCACCACTTTATGTATCCAAATCAAGCTTCTTACAAAGTGATTCATCCTGGTTTGATTGGAACGACGAAGAAGCTGTCCTATTCCCAAACTGGGAAACTGGAATCACCTGATTAGAAAGTGGGATAACTTCTTCATCCCAACTCCTATGAGATTTATTCAACTTCCTGGTGATTCTCCACACTTTATGTATCCAAATCAAGCTTCTTACAAAGTGATTCATCCTGGTTTGATTGGAACGACGAAGAAGCTGTCCTATTCCCAAACTGGGAAACTGGAATCACCTGATTAGAAAGTGGGATAACTTCTTCATCCCAACTCCTATGAGATTTATTCAACTTCCTGGTGATTCTCCACACTTTATGTATCCAAATCAAGCTTCTTACAAAGTGATTCATCCTGGTTTGATTGGAACGACGAAGAAGCTGTCCTATTCCCAAACTGGGAAACTGGAATCACCTGATTAGAAAGTGGGATAACTTCTTCATCCCAACTCCTATGAGATTTATTCAACTTCCTGGTGATTCTCCACCACTTTATGTATCCAAATCAAGCTTCTTACAAAGTGATTCATCCTGGTTTGATTGGAACGACGAAGAAGCTGTCCTATTCCCAAACTGGGAAACTGGAATCACCTGATTAGAAAGTGGGATAACTTCTTCATCCCAACTCCTATGAGATTTATTCAACTTCCTGGTGATTCTCCACCACTTTATGTATCCAAATCAAGCTTCTTACAAAGTGATTCATCCTGGTTTGATTGGAACGACGAAGAAGCTGTCCTATTCCCAAACTGGGAAACTGGAATCACCTGATTAGAAAGTGGGATAACTTCTTCATCCCAACTCCTATGAGATTTATTCAACTTCCTGGTGATTCTCCACCACTTTATGTATCCAAATCAAGCTTCTTACAAAGTGATTCATCCTGGTTTGATTGGAACGACGAAGAAGCTGTCCTATTCCCAAACTGGGAAACTGGAATCACCTGATTAGAAAGTGGGATAACTTCTTCATCCCAACTCCTATGAGATTTATTCAACTTCCTGGTGATTCTCCACCACTTTATGTATCCAAATCAAGCTTCTTACAAAGTGATTCATCCTGGTTTGATTGGAACGACGAAGAAGCTGTCCTATTCCCAAACTGGGAAACTGGAATCACCTGATTAGAAAGTGGGATAACTTCTTCATCCCAACTCCTATGAGATTTATTCAACTTCCTGGTGATTCTCCACCACTTTATGTATCCAAATCAAGCTTCTTACAAAGTGATTCATCCTGGTTTGATTGGAACGACGAAGAAGCTGTCCTATTCCCAAACTGGGAAACTGGAATCACCTGATTAGAAAGTGGGATAACTTCTTCATCCCAACTCCTATGAGATTTATTCAACTTCCTGGTGATTCTCCAACACTTTATGTATCCAAATCAAGCTTCTTACAAAGTGATTCATCCTGGTTTGATTGGAACGACGAAGAAGCTGTCCTATTCCCAAACTGGGAAACTGGAATCACCTGATTAGAAAGTGGGATAACTTCTTCATCCCAACTCCTATGAGATTTATTCAACTTCCTGGTGATTCTCCACCACTTTATGTATCCAAATCAAGCTTCTTACAAAGTGATTCATCCTGGTTTGATTGGAACGACGAAGAAGCTGTCCTATTCCCAAACTGGGAAACTGGAATCACCTGATTAGAAAGTGGGATAACTTCTTCATCCCAACTCCTATGAGATTTATTCAACTTCCTGGTGATTCTCCACCACTTTATGTATCCAAATCAAGCTTCTTACAAAGTGATTCATCCTGGTTTGATTGGAACGACGAAGAAGCTGTCCTATTCCCAAACTGGGAAACTGGAATCACCTGATTAGAAAGTGGGATAACTTCTTCATCCCAACTCCTATGAGATTTATTCAACTTCCTGGTGATTCTCCACCACTTTATGTATCCAAATCAAGCTTCTTACAAAGTGATTCATCCTGGTTTGATTGGAACGACGAAGAAGCTGTCCTATTCCCAAACTGGGAAACTGGAATCACCTGATTAGAAAGTGGGATAACTTCTTCATCCCAACTCCTATGAGATTTATTCAACTTCCTGGTGATTCTCCAACACTTTATGTATCCAAATCAAGCTTCTTACAAAGTGATTCATCCTGGTTTGATTGGAACGACGAAGAAGCTGTCCTATTCCCAAACTGGGAAACTGGAATCACCTGATTAGAAAGTGGGATAACTTCTTCATCCCAACTCCTATGAGATTTATTCAACTTCCTGGTGATTCTCCACCACTTTATGTATCCAAATCAAGCTTCTTACAAAGTGATTCATCCTGGTTTGATTGGAACGACGAAGAAGCTGTCCTATTCCCAAACTGGGAAACTGGAATCACCTGATTAGAAAGTGGGATAACTTCTTCATCCCAACTCCTATGAGATTTATTCAACTTCCTGGTGATTCTCCAACACTTTATGTATCCAAATCAAGCTTCTTACAAAGTGATTCATCCTGGTTTGATTGGAACGACGAAGAAGCTGTCCTATTCCCAAACTGGGAAACTGGAATCACCTGATTAGAAAGTGGGATAACTTCTTCATCCCAACTCCTATGAGATTTATTCAACTTCCTGGTGATTCTCCACCACTTTATGTATCCAAATCAAGCTTCTTACAAAGTGATTCATCCTGGTTTGATTGGAACGACGAAGAAGCTGTCCTATTCCCAAACTGGGAAACTGGAATCACCTGATTAGAAAGTGGGATAACTTCTTCATCCCAACTCCTATGAGATTTATTCAACTTCCTGGTGATTCTCCAACACTTTATGTATCCAAATCAAGCTTCTTACAAAGTGATTCATCCTGGTTTGATTGGAACGACGAAGAAGCTGTCCTATTCCCAAACTGGGAAACTGGAATCACCTGATTAGAAAGTGGGATAACTTCTTCATCCCAACTCCTATGAGATTTATTCAACTTCCTGGTGATTCTCCACCACTTTATGTATCCAAATCAAGCTTCTTACAAAGTGATTCATCCTGGTTTGATTGGAACGACGAAGAAGCTGTCCTATTCCCAAACTGGGAAACTGGAATCACCTGATTAGAAAGTGGGATAACTTCTTCATCCCAACTCCTATGAGATTTATTCAACTTCCTGGTGATTCTCCAACACTTTATGTATCCAAATCAAGCTTCTTACAAAGTGATTCATCCTGGTTTGATTGGAACGACGAAGAAGCTGTCCTATTCCCAAACTGGGAAACTGGAATCACCTGATTAGAAAGTGGGATAACTTCTTCATCCCAACTCCTATGAGATTTATTCAACTTCCTGGTGATTCTCCACACTTTATGTATCCAAATCAAGCTTCTTACAAAGTGATTCATCCTGGTTTGATTGGAACGACGAAGAAGCTGTCCTATTCCCAAACTGGGAAACTGGAATCACCTGATTAGAAAGTGGGATAACTTCTTCATCCCAACTCCTATGAGATTTATTCAACTTCCTGGTGATTCTCCACCACTTTATGTATCCAAATCAAGCTTCTTACAAAGTGATTCATCCTGGTTTGATTGGAACGACGAAGAAGCTGTCCTATTCCCAAACTGGGAAACTGGAATCACCTGATTAGAAAGTGGGATAACTTCTTCATCCCAACTCCTATGAGATTTATTCAACTTCCTGGTGATTCTCCACCACTTTATGTATCCAAATCAAGCTTCTTACAAAGTGATTCATCCTGGTTTGATTGGAACGACGAAGAAGCTGTCCTATTCCCAAACTGGGAAACTGGAATCACCTGATTAGAAAGTGGGATAACTTCTTCATCCCAACTCCTATGAGATTTATTCAACTTCCTGGTGATTCTCCACCACTTTATGTATCCAAATCAAGCTTCTTACAAAGTGATTCATCCTGGTTTGATTGGAACGACGAAGAAGCTGTCCTATTCCCAAACTGGGAAACTGGAATCACCTGATTAGAAAGTGGGATAACTTCTTCATCCCAACTCCTATGAGATTTATTCAACTTCCTGGTGATTCTCCACCACTTTATGTATCCAAATCAAGCTTCTTACAAAGTGATTCATCCTGGTTTGATTGGAACGACGAAGAAGCTGTCCTATTCCCAAACTGGGAAACTGGAATCACCTGATTAGAAAGTGGGATAACTTCTTCATCCCAACTCCTATGAGATTTATTCAACTTCCTGGTGATTCTCCAACACTTTATGTATCCAAATCAAGCTTCTTACAAAGTGATTCATCCTGGTTTGATTGGAACGACGAAGAAGCTGTCCTATTCCCAAACTGGGAAACTGGAATCACCTGATTAGAAAGTGGGATAACTTCTTCATCCCAACTCCTATGAGATTTATTCAACTTCCTGGTGATTCTCCACCACTTTATGTATCCAAATCAAGCTTCTTACAAAGTGATTCATCCTGGTTTGATTGGAACGACGAAGAAGCTGTCCTATTCCCAAACTGGGAAACTGGAATCACCTGATTAGAAAGTGGGATAACTTCTTCATCCCAACTCCTATGAGATTTATTCAACTTCCTGGTGATTCTCCACCACTTTATGTATCCAAATCAAGCTTCTTACAAAGTGATTCATCCTGGTTTGATTGGAACGACGAAGAAGCTGTCCTATTCCCAAACTGGGAAACTGGAATCACCTGATTAGAAAGTGGGATAACTTCTTCATCCCAACTCCTATGAGATTTATTCAACTTCCTGGTGATTCTCCACCACTTTATGTATCCAAATCAAGCTTCTTACAAAGTGATTCATCCTGGTTTGATTGGAACGACGAAGAAGCTGTCCTATTCCCAAACTGGGAAACTGGAATCACCTGATTAGAAAGTGGGATAACTTCTTCATCCCAACTCCTATGAGATTTATTCAACTTCCTGGTGATTCTCCACCACTTTATGTATCCAAATCAAGCTTCTTACAAAGTGATTCATCCTGGTTTGATTGGAACGACGAAGAAGCTGTCCTATTCCCAAACTGGGAAACTGGAATCACCTGATTAGAAAGTGGGATAACTTCTTCATCCCAACTCCTATGAGATTTATTCAACTTCCTGGTGATTCTCCACCACTTTATGTATCCAAATCAAGCTTCTTACAAAGTGATTCATCCTGGTTTGATTGGAACGACGAAGAAGCTGTCCTATTCCCAAACTGGGAAACTGGAATCACCTGATTAGAAAGTGGGATAACTTCTTCATCCCAACTCCTATGAGATTTATTCAACTTCCTGGTGATTCTCCACCACTTTATGTATCCAAATCAAGCTTCTTACAAAGTGATTCATCCTGGTTTGATTGGAACGACGAAGAAGCTGTCCTATTCCCAAACTGGGAAACTGGAATCACCTGATTAGAAAGTGGGATAACTTCTTCATCCCAACTCCTATGAGATTTATTCAACTTCCTGGTGATTCTCCACCACTTTATGTATCCAAATCAAGCTTCTTACAAAGTGATTCATCCTGGTTTGATTGGAACGACGAAGAAGCTGTCCTATTCCCAAACTGGGAAACTGGAATCACCTGATTAGAAAGTGGGATAACTTCTTCATCCCAACTCCTATGAGATTTATTCAACTTCCTGGTGATTCTCCAACACTTTATGTATCCAAATCAAGCTTCTTACAAAGTGATTCATCCTGGTTTGATTGGAACGACGAAGAAGCTGTCCTATTCCCAAACTGGGAAACTGGAATCACCTGATTAGAAAGTGGGATAACTTCTTCATCCCAACTCCTATGAGATTTATTCAACTTCCTGGTGATTCTCCACCACTTTATGTATCCAAATCAAGCTTCTTACAAAGTGATTCATCCTGGTTTGATTGGAACGACGAAGAAGCTGTCCTATTCCCAAACTGGGAAACTGGAATCACCTGATTAGAAAGTGGGATAACTTCTTCATCCCAACTCCTATGAGATTTATTCAACTTCCTGGTGATTCTCCACCACTTTATGTATCCAAATCAAGCTTCTTACAAAGTGATTCATCCTGGTTTGATTGGAACGACGAAGAAGCTGTCCTATTCCCAAACTGGGAAACTGGAATCACCTGATTAGAAAGTGGGATAACTTCTTCATCCCAACTCCTATGAGATTTATTCAACTTCCTGGTGATTCTCCAACACTTTATGTATCCAAATCAAGCTTCTTACAAAGTGATTCATCCTGGTTTGATTGGAACGACGAAGAAGCTGTCCTATTCCCAAACTGGGAAACTGGAATCACCTGATTAGAAAGTGGGATAACTTCTTCATCCCAACTCCTATGAGATTTATTCAACTTCCTGGTGATTCTCCACCACTTTATGTATCCAAATCAAGCTTCTTACAAAGTGATTCATCCTGGTTTGATTGGAACGACGAAGAAGCTGTCCTATTCCCAAACTGGGAAACTGGAATCACCTGATTAGAAAGTGGGATAACTTCTTCATCCCAACTCCTATGAGATTTATTCAACTTCCTGGTGATTCTCCACCACTTTATGTATCCAAATCAAGCTTCTTACAAAGTGATTCATCCTGGTTTGATTGGAACGACGAAGAAGCTGTCCTATTCCCAAACTGGGAAACTGGAATCACCTGATTAGAAAGTGGGATAACTTCTTCATCCCAACTCCTATGAGATTTATTCAACTTCCTGGTGATTCTCCAACACTTTATGTATCCAAATCAAGCTTCTTACAAAGTGATTCATCCTGGTTTGATTGGAACGACGAAGAAGCTGTCCTATTCCCAAACTGGGAAACTGGAATCACCTGATTAGAAAGTGGGATAACTTCTTCATCCCAACTCCTATGAGATTTATTCAACTTCCTGGTGATTCTCCAACACTTTATGTATCCAAATCAAGCTTCTTACAAAGTGATTCATCCTGGTTTGATTGGAACGACGAAGAAGCTGTCCTATTCCCAAACTGGGAAACTGGAATCACCTGATTAGAAAGTGGGATAACTTCTTCATCCCAACTCCTATGAGATTTATTCAACTTCCTGGTGATTCTCCACCACTTTATGTATCCAAATCAAGCTTCTTACAAAGTGATTCATCCTGGTTTGATTGGAACGACGAAGAAGCTGTCCTATTCCCAAACTGGGAAACTGGAATCACCTGATTAGAAAGTGGGATAACTTCTTCATCCCAACTCCTATGAGATTTATTCAACTTCCTGGTGATTCTCCACACTTTATGTATCCAAATCAAGCTTCTTACAAAGTGATTCATCCTGGTTTGATTGGAACGACGAAGAAGCTGTCCTATTCCCAAACTGGGAAACTGGAATCACCTGATTAGAAAGTGGGATAACTTCTTCATCCCAACTCCTATGAGATTTATTCAACTTCCTGGTGATTCTCCACCACTTTATGTATCCAAATCAAGCTTCTTACAAAGTGATTCATCCTGGTTTGATTGGAACGACGAAGAAGCTGTCCTATTCCCAAACTGGGAAACTGGAATCACCTGATTAGAAAGTGGGATAACTTCTTCATCCCAACTCCTATGAGATTTATTCAACTTCCTGGTGATTCTCCACCACTTTATGTATCCAAATCAAGCTTCTTACAAAGTGATTCATCCTGGTTTGATTGGAACGACGAAGAAGCTGTCCTATTCCCAAACTGGGAAACTGGAATCACCTGATTAGAAAGTGGGATAACTTCTTCATCCCAACTCCTATGAGATTTATTCAACTTCCTGGTGATTCTCCACCACTTTATGTATCCAAATCAAGCTTCTTACAAAGTGATTCATCCTGGTTTGATTGGAACGACGAAGAAGCTGTCCTATTCCCAAACTGGGAAACTGGAATCACCTGATTAGAAAGTGGGATAACTTCTTCATCCCAACTCCTATGAGATTTATTCAACTTCCTGGTGATTCTCCAACACTTTATGTATCCAAATCAAGCTTCTTACAAAGTGATTCATCCTGGTTTGATTGGAACGACGAAGAAGCTGTCCTATTCCCAAACTGGGAAACTGGAATCACCTGATTAGAAAGTGGGATAACTTCTTCATCCCAACTCCTATGAGATTTATTCAACTTCCTGGTGATTCTCCACCACTTTATGTATCCAAATCAAGCTTCTTACAAAGTGATTCATCCTGGTTTGATTGGAACGACGAAGAAGCTGTCCTATTCCCAAACTGGGAAACTGGAATCACCTGATTAGAAAGTGGGATAACTTCTTCATCCCAACTCCTATGAGATTTATTCAACTTCCTGGTGATTCTCCAACACTTTATGTATCCAAATCAAGCTTCTTACAAAGTGATTCATCCTGGTTTGATTGGAACGACGAAGAAGCTGTCCTATTCCCAAACTGGGAAACTGGAATCACCTGATTAGAAAGTGGGATAACTTCTTCATCCCAACTCCTATGAGATTTATTCAACTTCCTGGTGATTCTCCACCACTTTATGTATCCAAATCAAGCTTCTTACAAAGTGATTCATCCTGGTTTGATTGGAACGACGAAGAAGCTGTCCTATTCCCAAACTGGGAAACTGGAATCACCTGATTAGAAAGTGGGATAACTTCTTCATCCCAACTCCTATGAGATTTATTCAACTTCCTGGTGATTCTCCACCACTTTATGTATCCAAATCAAGCTTCTTACAAAGTGATTCATCCTGGTTTGATTGGAACGACGAAGAAGCTGTCCTATTCCCAAACTGGGAAACTGGAATCACCTGATTAGAAAGTGGGATAACTTCTTCATCCCAACTCCTATGAGATTTATTCAACTTCCTGGTGATTCTCCACCACTTTATGTATCCAAATCAAGCTTCTTACAAAGTGATTCATCCTGGTTTGATTGGAACGACGAAGAAGCTGTCCTATTCCCAAACTGGGAAACTGGAATCACCTGATTAGAAAGTGGGATAACTTCTTCATCCCAACTCCTATGAGATTTATTCAACTTCCTGGTGATTCTCCAACACTTTATGTATCCAAATCAAGCTTCTTACAAAGTGATTCATCCTGGTTTGATTGGAACGACGAAGAAGCTGTCCTATTCCCAAACTGGGAAACTGGAATCACCTGATTAGAAAGTGGGATAACTTCTTCATCCCAACTCCTATGAGATTTATTCAACTTCCTGGTGATTCTCCACCACTTTATGTATCCAAATCAAGCTTCTTACAAAGTGATTCATCCTGGTTTGATTGGAACGACGAAGAAGCTGTCCTATTCCCAAACTGGGAAACTGGAATCACCTGATTAGAAAGTGGGATAACTTCTTCATCCCAACTCCTATGAGATTTATTCAACTTCCTGGTGATTCTCCACCACTTTATGTATCCAAATCAAGCTTCTTACAAAGTGATTCATCCTGGTTTGATTGGAACGACGAAGAAGCTGTCCTATTCCCAAACTGGGAAACTGGAATCACCTGATTAGAAAGTGGGATAACTTCTTCATCCCAACTCCTATGAGATTTATTCAACTTCCTGGTGATTCTCCAACACTTTATGTATCCAAATCAAGCTTCTTACAAAGTGATTCATCCTGGTTTGATTGGAACGACGAAGAAGCTGTCCTATTCCCAAACTGGGAAACTGGAATCACCTGATTAGAAAGTGGGATAACTTCTTCATCCCAACTCCTATGAGATTTATTCAACTTCCTGGTGATTCTCCAACACTTTATGTATCCAAATCAAGCTTCTTACAAAGTGATTCATCCTGGTTTGATTGGAACGACGAAGAAGCTGTCCTATTCCCAAACTGGGAAACTGGAATCACCTGATTAGAAAGTGGGATAACTTCTTCATCCCAACTCCTATGAGATTTATTCAACTTCCTGGTGATTCTCCACCACTTTATGTATCCAAATCAAGCTTCTTACAAAGTGATTCATCCTGGTTTGATTGGAACGACGAAGAAGCTGTCCTATTCCCAAACTGGGAAACTGGAATCACCTGATTAGAAAGTGGGATAACTTCTTCATCCCAACTCCTATGAGATTTATTCAACTTCCTGGTGATTCTCCACCACTTTATGTATCCAAATCAAGCTTCTTACAAAGTGATTCATCCTGGTTTGATTGGAACGACGAAGAAGCTGTCCTATTCCCAAACTGGGAAACTGGAATCACCTGATTAGAAAGTGGGATAACTTCTTCATCCCAACTCCTATGAGATTTATTCAACTTCCTGGTGATTCTCCACCACTTTATGTATCCAAATCAAGCTTCTTACAAAGTGATTCATCCTGGTTTGATTGGAACGACGAAGAAGCTGTCCTATTCCCAAACTGGGAAACTGGAATCACCTGATTAGAAAGTGGGATAACTTCTTCATCCCAACTCCTATGAGATTTATTCAACTTCCTGGTGATTCTCCACCACTTTATGTATCCAAATCAAGCTTCTTACAAAGTGATTCATCCTGGTTTGATTGGAACGACGAAGAAGCTGTCCTATTCCCAAACTGGGAAACTGGAATCACCTGATTAGAAAGTGGGATAACTTCTTCATCCCAACTCCTATGAGATTTATTCAACTTCCTGGTGATTCTCCAACACTTTATGTATCCAAATCAAGCTTCTTACAAAGTGATTCATCCTGGTTTGATTGGAACGACGAAGAAGCTGTCCTATTCCCAAACTGGGAAACTGGAATCACCTGATTAGAAAGTGGGATAACTTCTTCATCCCAACTCCTATGAGATTTATTCAACTTCCTGGTGATTCTCCAACACTTTATGTATCCAAATCAAGCTTCTTACAAAGTGATTCATCCTGGTTTGATTGGAACGACGAAGAAGCTGTCCTATTCCCAAACTGGGAAACTGGAATCACCTGATTAGAAAGTGGGATAACTTCTTCATCCCAACTCCTATGAGATTTATTCAACTTCCTGGTGATTCTCCACCACTTTATGTATCCAAATCAAGCTTCTTACAAAGTGATTCATCCTGGTTTGATTGGAACGACGAAGAAGCTGTCCTATTCCCAAACTGGGAAACTGGAATCACCTGATTAGAAAGTGGGATAACTTCTTCATCCCAACTCCTATGAGATTTATTCAACTTCCTGGTGATTCTCCAACACTTTATGTATCCAAATCAAGCTTCTTACAAAGTGATTCATCCTGGTTTGATTGGAACGACGAAGAAGCTGTCCTATTCCCAAACTGGGAAACTGGAATCACCTGATTAGAAAGTGGGATAACTTCTTCATCCCAACTCCTATGAGATTTATTCAACTTCCTGGTGATTCTCCACCACTTTATGTATCCAAATCAAGCTTCTTACAAAGTGATTCATCCTGGTTTGATTGGAACGACGAAGAAGCTGTCCTATTCCCAAACTGGGAAACTGGAATCACCTGATTAGAAAGTGGGATAACTTCTTCATCCCAACTCCTATGAGATTTATTCAACTTCCTGGTGATTCTCCAACACTTTATGTATCCAAATCAAGCTTCTTACAAAGTGATTCATCCTGGTTTGATTGGAACGACGAAGAAGCTGTCCTATTCCCAAACTGGGAAACTGGAATCACCTGATTAGAAAGTGGGATAACTTCTTCATCCCAACTCCTATGAGATTTATTCAACTTCCTGGTGATTCTCCACCACTTTATGTATCCAAATCAAGCTTCTTACAAAGTGATTCATCCTGGTTTGATTGGAACGACGAAGAAGCTGTCCTATTCCCAAACTGGGAAACTGGAATCACCTGATTAGAAAGTGGGATAACTTCTTCATCCCAACTCCTATGAGATTTATTCAACTTCCTGGTGATTCTCCACCACTTTATGTATCCAAATCAAGCTTCTTACAAAGTGATTCATCCTGGTTTGATTGGAACGACGAAGAAGCTGTCCTATTCCCAAACTGGGAAACTGGAATCACCTGATTAGAAAGTGGGATAACTTCTTCATCCCAACTCCTATGAGATTTATTCAACTTCCTGGTGATTCTCCAACACTTTATGTATCCAAATCAAGCTTCTTACAAAGTGATTCATCCTGGTTTGATTGGAACGACGAAGAAGCTGTCCTATTCCCAAACTGGGAAACTGGAATCACCTGATTAGAAAGTGGGATAACTTCTTCATCCCAACTCCTATGAGATTTATTCAACTTCCTGGTGATTCTCCAACACTTTATGTATCCAAATCAAGCTTCTTACAAAGTGATTCATCCTGGTTTGATTGGAACGACGAAGAAGCTGTCCTATTCCCAAACTGGGAAACTGGAATCACCTGATTAGAAAGTGGGATAACTTCTTCATCCCAACTCCTATGAGATTTATTCAACTTCCTGGTGATTCTCCACACTTTATGTATCCAAATCAAGCTTCTTACAAAGTGATTCATCCTGGTTTGATTGGAACGACGAAGAAGCTGTCCTATTCCCAAACTGGGAAACTGGAATCACCTGATTAGAAAGTGGGATAACTTCTTCATCCCAACTCCTATGAGATTTATTCAACTTCCTGGTGATTCTCCACACTTTATGTATCCAAATCAAGCTTCTTACAAAGTGATTCATCCTGGTTTGATTGGAACGACGAAGAAGCTGTCCTATTCCCAAACTGGGAAACTGGAATCACCTGATTAGAAAGTGGGATAACTTCTTCATCCCAACTCCTATGAGATTTATTCAACTTCCTGGTGATTCTCCAACACTTTATGTATCCAAATCAAGCTTCTTACAAAGTGATTCATCCTGGTTTGATTGGAACGACGAAGAAGCTGTCCTATTCCCAAACTGGGAAACTGGAATCACCTGATTAGAAAGTGGGATAACTTCTTCATCCCAACTCCTATGAGATTTATTCAACTTCCTGGTGATTCTCCAACACTTTATGTATCCAAATCAAGCTTCTTACAAAGTGATTCATCCTGGTTTGATTGGAACGACGAAGAAGCTGTCCTATTCCCAAACTGGGAAACTGGAATCACCTGATTAGAAAGTGGGATAACTTCTTCATCCCAACTCCTATGAGATTTATTCAACTTCCTGGTGATTCTCCACCACTTTATGTATCCAAATCAAGCTTCTTACAAAGTGATTCATCCTGGTTTGATTGGAACGACGAAGAAGCTGTCCTATTCCCAAACTGGGAAACTGGAATCACCTGATTAGAAAGTGGGATAACTTCTTCATCCCAACTCCTATGAGATTTATTCAACTTCCTGGTGATTCTCCACCACTTTATGTATCCAAATCAAGCTTCTTACAAAGTGATTCATCCTGGTTTGATTGGAACGACGAAGAAGCTGTCCTATTCCCAAACTGGGAAACTGGAATCACCTGATTAGAAAGTGGGATAACTTCTTCATCCCAACTCCTATGAGATTTATTCAACTTCCTGGTGATTCTCCACCACTTTATGTATCCAAATCAAGCTTCTTACAAAGTGATTCATCCTGGTTTGATTGGAACGACGAAGAAGCTGTCCTATTCCCAAACTGGGAAACTGGAATCACCTGATTAGAAAGTGGGATAACTTCTTCATCCCAACTCCTATGAGATTTATTCAACTTCCTGGTGATTCTCCACACTTTATGTATCCAAATCAAGCTTCTTACAAAGTGATTCATCCTGGTTTGATTGGAACGACGAAGAAGCTGTCCTATTCCCAAACTGGGAAACTGGAATCACCTGATTAGAAAGTGGGATAACTTCTTCATCCCAACTCCTATGAGATTTATTCAACTTCCTGGTGATTCTCCACCACTTTATGTATCCAAATCAAGCTTCTTACAAAGTGATTCATCCTGGTTTGATTGGAACGACGAAGAAGCTGTCCTATTCCCAAACTGGGAAACTGGAATCACCTGATTAGAAAGTGGGATAACTTCTTCATCCCAACTCCTATGAGATTTATTCAACTTCCTGGTGATTCTCCAACACTTTATGTATCCAAATCAAGCTTCTTACAAAGTGATTCATCCTGGTTTGATTGGAACGACGAAGAAGCTGTCCTATTCCCAAACTGGGAAACTGGAATCACCTGATTAGAAAGTGGGATAACTTCTTCATCCCAACTCCTATGAGATTTATTCAACTTCCTGGTGATTCTCCACCACTTTATGTATCCAAATCAAGCTTCTTACAAAGTGATTCATCCTGGTTTGATTGGAACGACGAAGAAGCTGTCCTATTCCCAAACTGGGAAACTGGAATCACCTGATTAGAAAGTGGGATAACTTCTTCATCCCAACTCCTATGAGATTTATTCAACTTCCTGGTGATTCTCCACCACTTTATGTATCCAAATCAAGCTTCTTACAAAGTGATTCATCCTGGTTTGATTGGAACGACGAAGAAGCTGTCCTATTCCCAAACTGGGAAACTGGAATCACCTGATTAGAAAGTGGGATAACTTCTTCATCCCAACTCCTATGAGATTTATTCAACTTCCTGGTGATTCTCCACCACTTTATGTATCCAAATCAAGCTTCTTACAAAGTGATTCATCCTGGTTTGATTGGAACGACGAAGAAGCTGTCCTATTCCCAAACTGGGAAACTGGAATCACCTGATTAGAAAGTGGGATAACTTCTTCATCCCAACTCCTATGAGATTTATTCAACTTCCTGGTGATTCTCCACCACTTTATGTATCCAAATCAAGCTTCTTACAAAGTGATTCATCCTGGTTTGATTGGAACGACGAAGAAGCTGTCCTATTCCCAAACTGGGAAACTGGAATCACCTGATTAGAAAGTGGGATAACTTCTTCATCCCAACTCCTATGAGATTTATTCAACTTCCTGGTGATTCTCCACCACTTTATGTATCCAAATCAAGCTTCTTACAAAGTGATTCATCCTGGTTTGATTGGAACGACGAAGAAGCTGTCCTATTCCCAAACTGGGAAACTGGAATCACCTGATTAGAAAGTGGGATAACTTCTTCATCCCAACTCCTATGAGATTTATTCAACTTCCTGGTGATTCTCCACCACTTTATGTATCCAAATCAAGCTTCTTACAAAGTGATTCATCCTGGTTTGATTGGAACGACGAAGAAGCTGTCCTATTCCCAAACTGGGAAACTGGAATCACCTGATTAGAAAGTGGGATAACTTCTTCATCCCAACTCCTATGAGATTTATTCAACTTCCTGGTGATTCTCCACCACTTTATGTATCCAAATCAAGCTTCTTACAAAGTGATTCATCCTGGTTTGATTGGAACGACGAAGAAGCTGTCCTATTCCCAAACTGGGAAACTGGAATCACCTGATTAGAAAGTGGGATAACTTCTTCATCCCAACTCCTATGAGATTTATTCAACTTCCTGGTGATTCTCCACCACTTTATGTATCCAAATCAAGCTTCTTACAAAGTGATTCATCCTGGTTTGATTGGAACGACGAAGAAGCTGTCCTATTCCCAAACTGGGAAACTGGAATCACCTGATTAGAAAGTGGGATAACTTCTTCATCCCAACTCCTATGAGATTTATTCAACTTCCTGGTGATTCTCCACCACTTTATGTATCCAAATCAAGCTTCTTACAAAGTGATTCATCCTGGTTTGATTGGAACGACGAAGAAGCTGTCCTATTCCCAAACTGGGAAACTGGAATCACCTGATTAGAAAGTGGGATAACTTCTTCATCCCAACTCCTATGAGATTTATTCAACTTCCTGGTGATTCTCCACCACTTTATGTATCCAAATCAAGCTTCTTACAAAGTGATTCATCCTGGTTTGATTGGAACGACGAAGAAGCTGTCCTATTCCCAAACTGGGAAACTGGAATCACCTGATTAGAAAGTGGGATAACTTCTTCATCCCAACTCCTATGAGATTTATTCAACTTCCTGGTGATTCTCCACCACTTTATGTATCCAAATCAAGCTTCTTACAAAGTGATTCATCCTGGTTTGATTGGAACGACGAAGAAGCTGTCCTATTCCCAAACTGGGAAACTGGAATCACCTGATTAGAAAGTGGGATAACTTCTTCATCCCAACTCCTATGAGATTTATTCAACTTCCTGGTGATTCTCCACCACTTTATGTATCCAAATCAAGCTTCTTACAAAGTGATTCATCCTGGTTTGATTGGAACGACGAAGAAGCTGTCCTATTCCCAAACTGGGAAACTGGAATCACCTGATTAGAAAGTGGGATAACTTCTTCATCCCAACTCCTATGAGATTTATTCAACTTCCTGGTGATTCTCCACCACTTTATGTATCCAAATCAAGCTTCTTACAAAGTGATTCATCCTGGTTTGATTGGAACGACGAAGAAGCTGTCCTATTCCCAAACTGGGAAACTGGAATCACCTGATTAGAAAGTGGGATAACTTCTTCATCCCAACTCCTATGAGATTTATTCAACTTCCTGGTGATTCTCCACCACTTTATGTATCCAAATCAAGCTTCTTACAAAGTGATTCATCCTGGTTTGATTGGAACGACGAAGAAGCTGTCCTATTCCCAAACTGGGAAACTGGAATCACCTGATTAGAAAGTGGGATAACTTCTTCATCCCAACTCCTATGAGATTTATTCAACTTCCTGGTGATTCTCCAACACTTTATGTATCCAAATCAAGCTTCTTACAAAGTGATTCATCCTGGTTTATTTGGGACGACGAAGAAGCTGTCCTATTCCCAAACTGGGAAACTGGAATCACCTGATTAGAAAGTGGGATAACTTCTTCATCCCAACTCCTATGAGATTTATTCAACTTCCTGGTGATTCTCCACCACTTTATGTATCCAAATCAAGCTTCTTACAAAGTGATTCATCCTGGTTTGATTGGAACGACGAAGAAGCTGTCCTATTCCCAAACTGGGAAACTGGAATCACCTGATTAGAAAGTGGGATAACTTCTTCATCCCAACTCCTATGAGATTTATTCAACTTCCTGGTGATTCTCCACCACTTTATGTATCCAAATCAAGCTTCTTACAAAGTGATTCATCCTGGTTTGATTGGAACGACGAAGAAGCTGTCCTATTCCCAAACTGGGAAACTGGAATCACCTGATTAGAAAGTGGGATAACTTCTTCATCCCAACTCCTATGAGATTTATTCAACTTCCTGGTGATTCTCCACCACTTTATGTATCCAAATCAAGCTTCTTACAAAGTGATTCATCCTGGTTTGATTGGAACGACGAAGAAGCTGTCCTATTCCCAAACTGGGAAACTGGAATCACCTGATTAGAAAGTGGGATAACTTCTTCATCCCAACTCCTATGAGATTTATTCAACTTCCTGGTGATTCTCCACCACTTTATGTATCCAAATCAAGCTTCTTACAAAGTGATTCATCCTGGTTTGATTGGAACGACGAAGAAGCTGTCCTATTCCCAAACTGGGAAACTGGAATCACCTGATTAGAAAGTGGGATAACTTCTTCATCCCAACTCCTATGAGATTTATTCAACTTCCTGGTGATTCTCCACCACTTTATGTATCCAAATCAAGCTTCTTACAAAGTGATTCATCCTGGTTTGATTGGAACGACGAAGAAGCTGTCCTATTCCCAAACTGGGAAACTGGAATCACCTGATTAGAAAGTGGGATAACTTCTTCATCCCAACTCCTATGAGATTTATTCAACTTCCTGGTGATTCTCCACCACTTTATGTATCCAAATCAAGCTTCTTACAAAGTGATTCATCCTGGTTTGATTGGAACGACGAAGAAGCTGTCCTATTCCCAAACTGGGAAACTGGAATCACCTGATTAGAAAGTGGGATAACTTCTTCATCCCAACTCCTATGAGATTTATTCAACTTCCTGGTGATTCTCCACCACTTTATGTATCCAAATCAAGCTTCTTACAAAGTGATTCATCCTGGTTTGATTGGAACGACGAAGAAGCTGTCCTATTCCCAAACTGGGAAACTGGAATCACCTGATTAGAAAGTGGGATAACTTCTTCATCCCAACTCCTATGAGATTTATTCAACTTCCTGGTGATTCTCCACCACTTTATGTATCCAAATCAAGCTTCTTACAAAGTGATTCATCCTGGTTTATTGGAACGACGAAGAAGCTGTCCTATTCCCAAACTGGGAAACTGGAATCACCTGATTAGAAAGTGGGATAACTTCTTCATCCCAACTCCTATGAGATTTATTCAACTTCCTGGTGATTCTCCACCACTTTATGTATCCAAATCAAGCTTCTTACAAAGTGATTCATCCTGGTGTTATTGGAACGACGAAGAAGCTGTCCTATTCCCAAACTGGGAAACTGGAATCACCTGATTAGAAAGTGGGATAACTTCTTCATCCCAACTCCTATGAGATTTATTCAACTTCCTGGTGATTCTCCACCACTTTATGTATCCAAATCAAGCTTCTTACAAAGTGATTCATCCTGGTTTGATTGGAACGACGAAGAAGCTGTCCTATTCCCAAACTGGGAAACTGGAATCACCTGATTAGAAAGTGGGATAACTTCTTCATCCCAACTCCTATGAGATTTATTCAACTTCCTGGTGATTCTCCACCACTTTATGTATCCAAATCAAGCTTCTTACAAAGTGATTCATCCTGGTGTTATTGGAACGACGAAGAAGCTGTCCTATTCCCAAACTGGGAAACTGGAATCACCTGATTAGAAAGTGGGATAACTTCTTCATCCCAACTCCTATGAGATTTATTCAACTTCCTGGTGATTCTCCACCACTTTATGTATCCAAATCAAGCTTCTTACAAAGTGATTCATCCTGGTGTTGATTGGAACGACGAAGAAGCTGTCCTATTCCCAAACTGGGAAACTGGAATCACCTGATTAGAAAGTGGGATAACTTCTTCATCCCAACTCCTATGAGATTTATTCAACTTCCTGGTGATTCTCCACCACTTTATGTATCCAAATCAAGCTTCTTACAAAGTGATTCATCCTGGTTTATTGGAACGACGAAGAAGCTGTCCTATTCCCAAACTGGGAAACTGGAATCACCTGATTAGAAAGTGGGATAACTTCTTCATCCCAACTCCTATGAGATTTATTCAACTTCCTGGTGATTCTCCACCACTTTATGTATCCAAATCAAGCTTCTTACAAAGTGATTCATCCTGGTTTGATTGGAACGACGAAGAAGCTGTCCTATTCCCAAACTGGGAAACTGGAATCACCTGATTAGAAAGTGGGATAACTTCTTCATCCCAACTCCTATGAGATTTATTCAACTTCCTGGTGATTCTCCACCACTTTATGTATCCAAATCAAGCTTCTTACAAAGTGATTCATCCTGGTTTGATTGGAACGACGAAGAAGCTGTCCTATTCCCAAACTGGGAAACTGGAATCACCTGATTAGAAAGTGGGATAACTTCTTCATCCCAACTCCTATGAGATTTATTCAACTTCCTGGTGATTCTCCACCACTTTATGTATCCAAATCAAGCTTCTTACAAAGTGATTCATCCTGGTGTTATTGGAACGACGAAGAAGCTGTCCTATTCCCAAACTGGGAAACTGGAATCACCTGATTAGAAAGTGGGATAACTTCTTCATCCCAACTCCTATGAGATTTATTCAACTTCCTGGTGATTCTCCACCACTTTATGTATCCAAATCAAGCTTCTTACAAAGTGATTCATCCTGGTTTGATTGGAACGACGAAGAAGCTGTCCTATTCCCAAACTGGGAAACTGGAATCACCTGATTAGAAAGTGGGATAACTTCTTCATCCCAACTCCTATGAGATTTATTCAACTTCCTGGTGATTCTCCACCACTTTATGTATCCAAATCAAGCTTCTTACAAAGTGATTCATCCTGGTTTATTGGAACGACGAAGAAGCTGTCCTATTCCCAAACTGGGAAACTGGAATCACCTGATTAGAAAGTGGGATAACTTCTTCATCCCAACTCCTATGAGATTTATTCAACTTCCTGGTGATTCTCCACCACTTTATGTATCCAAATCAAGCTTCTTACAAAGTGATTCATCCTGGTTTGATTGGAACGACGAAGAAGCTGTCCTATTCCCAAACTGGGAAACTGGAATCACCTGATTAGAAAGTGGGATAACTTCTTCATCCCAACTCCTATGAGATTTATTCAACTTCCTGGTGATTCTCCACCACTTTATGTATCCAAATCAAGCTTCTTACAAAGTGATTCATCCTGGTTTATTGGAACGACGAAGAAGCTGTCCTATTCCCAAACTGGGAAACTGGAATCACCTGATTAGAAAGTGGGATAACTTCTTCATCCCAACTCCTATGAGATTTATTCAACTTCCTGGTGATTCTCCACCACTTTATGTATCCAAATCAAGCTTCTTACAAAGTGATTCATCCTGGTTTATTGGAACGACGAAGAAGCTGTCCTATTCCCAAACTGGGAAACTGGAATCACCTGATTAGAAAGTGGGATAACTTCTTCATCCCAACTCCTATGAGATTTATTCAACTTCCTGGTGATTCTCCACCACTTTATGTATCCAAATCAAGCTTCTTACAAAGTGATTCATCCTGGTTTGATTGGAACGACGAAGAAGCTGTCCTATTCCCAAACTGGGAAACTGGAATCACCTGATTAGAAAGTGGGATAACTTCTTCATCCCAACTCCTATGAGATTTATTCAACTTCCTGGTGATTCTCCACCACTTTATGTATCCAAATCAAGCTTCTTACAAAGTGATTCATCCTGGTTTATTGGAACGACGAAGAAGCTGTCCTATTCCCAAACTGGGAAACTGGAATCACCTGATTAGAAAGTGGGATAACTTCTTCATCCCAACTCCTATGAGATTTATTCAACTTCCTGGTGATTCTCCACCACTTTATGTATCCAAATCAAGCTTCTTACAAAGTGATTCATCCTGGTTTGATTGGAACGACGAAGAAGCTGTCCTATTCCCAAACTGGGAAACTGGAATCACCTGATTAGAAAGTGGGATAACTTCTTCATCCCAACTCCTATGAGATTTATTCAACTTCCTGGTGATTCTCCACCACTTTATGTATCCAAATCAAGCTTCTTACAAAGTGATTCATCCTGGTTTGATTGGAACGACGAAGAAGCTGTCCTATTCCCAAACTGGGAAACTGGAATCACCTGATTAGAAAGTGGGATAACTTCTTCATCCCAACTCCTATGAGATTTATTCAACTTCCTGGTGATTCTCCACCACTTTATGTATCCAAATCAAGCTTCTTACAAAGTGATTCATCCTGGTGTTATTGGAACGACGAAGAAGCTGTCCTATTCCCAAACTGGGAAACTGGAATCACCTGATTAGAAAGTGGGATAACTTCTTCATCCCAACTCCTATGAGATTTATTCAACTTCCTGGTGATTCTCCACCACTTTATGTATCCAAATCAAGCTTCTTACAAAGTGATTCATCCTGGTTTATTGGAACGACGAAGAAGCTGTCCTATTCCCAAACTGGGAAACTGGAATCACCTGATTAGAAAGTGGGATAACTTCTTCATCCCAACTCCTATGAGATTTATTCAACTTCCTGGTGATTCTCCACCACTTTATGTATCCAAATCAAGCTTCTTACAAAGTGATTCATCCTGGTTTGATTGGAACGACGAAGAAGCTGTCCTATTCCCAAACTGGGAAACTGGAATCACCTGATTAGAAAGTGGGATAACTTCTTCATCCCAACTCCTATGAGATTTATTCAACTTCCTGGTGATTCTCCACCACTTTATGTATCCAAATCAAGCTTCTTACAAAGTGATTCATCCTGGTTTGATTGGAACGACGAAGAAGCTGTCCTATTCCCAAACTGGGAAACTGGAATCACCTGATTAGAAAGTGGGATAACTTCTTCATCCCAACTCCTATGAGATTTATTCAACTTCCTGGTGATTCTCCACCACTTTATGTATCCAAATCAAGCTTCTTACAAAGTGATTCATCCTGGTTTGATTGGAACGACGAAGAAGCTGTCCTATTCCCAAACTGGGAAACTGGAATCACCTGATTAGAAAGTGGGATAACTTCTTCATCCCAACTCCTATGAGATTTATTCAACTTCCTGGTGATTCTCCACCACTTTATGTATCCAAATCAAGCTTCTTACAAAGTGATTCATCCTGGTTTGATTGGAACGACGAAGAAGCTGTCCTATTCCCAAACTGGGAAACTGGAATCACCTGATTAGAAAGTGGGATAACTTCTTCATCCCAACTCCTATGAGATTTATTCAACTTCCTGGTGATTCTCCACCACTTTATGTATCCAAATCAAGCTTCTTACAAAGTGATTCATCCTGGTGTTATTGGAACGACGAAGAAGCTGTCCTATTCCCAAACTGGGAAACTGGAATCACCTGATTAGAAAGTGGGATAACTTCTTCATCCCAACTCCTATGAGATTTATTCAACTTCCTGGTGATTCTCCACCACTTTATGTATCCAAATCAAGCTTCTTACAAAGTGATTCATCCTGGTTTATTGGAACGACGAAGAAGCTGTCCTATTCCCAAACTGGGAAACTGGAATCACCTGATTAGAAAGTGGGATAACTTCTTCATCCCAACTCCTATGAGATTTATTCAACTTCCTGGTGATTCTCCACCACTTTATGTATCCAAATCAAGCTTCTTACAAAGTGATTCATCCTGGTTTGATTGGAACGACGAAGAAGCTGTCCTATTCCCAAACTGGGAAACTGGAATCACCTGATTAGAAAGTGGGATAACTTCTTCATCCCAACTCCTATGAGATTTATTCAACTTCCTGGTGATTCTCCAACACTTTATGTATCCAAATCAAGCTTCTTACAAAGTGATTCATCCTGGTTTGATTGGAACGACGAAGAAGCTGTCCTATTCCCAAACTGGGAAACTGGAATCACCTGATTAGAAAGTGGGATAACTTCTTCATCCCAACTCCTATGAGATTTATTCAACTTCCTGGTGATTCTCCACCACTTTATGTATCCAAATCAAGCTTCTTACAAAGTGATTCATCCTGGTGTTATTGGAACGACGAAGAAGCTGTCCTATTCCCAAACTGGGAAACTGGAATCACCTGATTAGAAAGTGGGATAACTTCTTCATCCCAACTCCTATGAGATTTATTCAACTTCCTGGTGATTCTCCACCACTTTATGTATCCAAATCAAGCTTCTTACAAAGTGATTCATCCTGGTTTATTGGAACGACGAAGAAGCTGTCCTATTCCCAAACTGGGAAACTGGAATCACCTGATTAGAAAGTGGGATAACTTCTTCATCCCAACTCCTATGAGATTATTCAACTTCCTGGTGATTCTCCACCACTTTATGTATCCAAATCAAGCTTCTTACAAAGTGATTCATCCTGGTTTGATTGGAACGACGAAGAAGCTGTCCTATTCCCAAACTGGGAAACTGGAATCACCTGATTAGAAAGTGGGATAACTTCTTCATCCCAACTCCTATGAGATTTATTCAACTTCCTGGTGATTCTCCACCACTTTATGTATCCAAATCAAGCTTCTTACAAAGTGATTCATCCTGGTGTTATTGGAACGACGAAGAAGCTGTCCTATTCCCAAACTGGGAAACTGGAATCACCTGATTAGAAAGTGGGATAACTTCTTCATCCCAACTCCTATGAGATTTATTCAACTTCCTGGTGATTCTCCACCACTTTATGTATCCAAATCAAGCTTCTTACAAAGTGATTCATCCTGGTGTTATTGGAACGACGAAGAAGCTGTCCTATTCCCAAACTGGGAAACTGGAATCACCTGATTAGAAAGTGGGATAACTTCTTCATCCCAACTCCTATGAGATTATTCAACTTCCTGGTGATTCTCCACCACTTTATGTATCCAAATCAAGCTTCTTACAAAGTGATTCATCCTGGTGTTATTGGAACGACGAAGAAGCTGTCCTATTCCCAAACTGGGAAACTGGAATCACCTGATTAGAAAGTGGGATAACTTCTTCATCCCAACTCCTATGAGATTTATTCAACTTCCTGGTGATTCTCCACCACTTTATGTATCCAAATCAAGCTTCTTACAAAGTGATTCATCCTGGTTTATTGGAACGACGAAGAAGCTGTCCTATTCCCAAACTGGGAAACTGGAATCACCTGATTAGAAAGTGGGATAACTTCTTCATCCCAACTCCTATGAGATTTATTCAACTTCCTGGTGATTCTCCACCACTTTATGTATCCAAATCAAGCTTCTTACAAAGTGATTCATCCTGGTTTGATTGGAACGACGAAGAAGCTGTCCTATTCCCAAACTGGGAAACTGGAATCACCTGATTAGAAAGTGGGATAACTTCTTCATCCCAACTCCTATGAGATTTATTCAACTTCCTGGTGATTCTCCACCACTTTATGTATCCAAATCAAGCTTCTTACAAAGTGATTCATCCTGGTTTGATTGGAACGACGAAGAAGCTGTCCTATTCCCAAACTGGGAAACTGGAATCACCTGATTAGAAAGTGGGATAACTTCTTCATCCCAACTCCTATGAGATTATTCAACTTCCTGGTGATTCTCCACCACTTTATGTATCCAAATCAAGCTTCTTACAAAGTGATTCATCCTGGTTTGATTGGAACGACGAAGAAGCTGTCCTATTCCCAAACTGGGAAACTGGAATCACCTGATTAGAAAGTGGGATAACTTCTTCATCCCAACTCCTATGAGATTTATTCAACTTCCTGGTGATTCTCCAACCACTTTATGTATCCAAATCAAGCTTCTTACAAAGTGATTCATCCTGGTTTGATTGGAACGACGAAGAAGCTGTCCTATTCCCAAACTGGGAAACTGGAATCACCTGATTAGAAAGTGGGATAACTTCTTCATCCCAACTCCTATGAGATTTATTCAACTTCCTGGTGATTCTCCACCACTTTATGTATCCAAATCAAGCTTCTTACAAAGTGATTCATCCTGGTTTGATTGGAACGACGAAGAAGCTGTCCTATTCCCAAACTGGGAAACTGGAATCACCTGATTAGAAAGTGGGATAACTTCTTCATCCCAACTCCTATGAGATTTATTCAACTTCCTGGTGATTCTCCACCACTTTATGTATCCAAATCAAGCTTCTTACAAAGTGATTCATCCTGGTTTGATTGGAACGACGAAGAAGCTGTCCTATTCCCAAACTGGGAAACTGGAATCACCTGATTAGAAAGTGGGATAACTTCTTCATCCCAACTCCTATGAGATTTATTCAACTTCCTGGTGATTCTCCACCACTTTATGTATCCAAATCAAGCTTCTTACAAAGTGATTCATCCTGGTTTGATTGGAACGACGAAGAAGCTGTCCTATTCCCAAACTGGGAAACTGGAATCACCTGATTAGAAAGTGGGATAACTTCTTCATCCCAACTCCTATGAGATTTATTCAACTTCCTGGTGATTCTCCACCACTTTATGTATCCAAATCAAGCTTCTTACAAAGTGATTCATCCTGGTTTGATTGGAACGACGAAGAAGCTGTCCTATTCCCAAACTGGGAAACTGGAATCACCTGATTAGAAAGTGGGATAACTTCTTCATCCCAACTCCTATGAGATTTATTCAACTTCCTGGTGATTCTCCACCACTTTATGTATCCAAATCAAGCTTCTTACAAAGTGATTCATCCTGGTTTGATTGGAACGACGAAGAAGCTGTCCTATTCCCAAACTGGGAAACTGGAATCACCTGATTAGAAAGTGGGATAACTTCTTCATCCCAACTCCTATGAGATTAATTCAACTTCCTGGTGATTCTCCACCACTTTATGTATCCAAATCAAGCTTCTTACAAAGTGATTCATCCTGGTGTTGATTGGAACGACGAAGAAGCTGTCCTATTCCCAAACTGGGAAACTGGAATCACCTGATTAGAAAGTGGGATAACTTCTTCATCCCAACTCCTATGAGATTATTCAACTTCCTGGTGATTCTCCACCACTTTATGTATCCAAATCAAGCTTCTTACAAAGTCATTCATCCTGGTTTGATTGGAACGACGAAGAAGCTGTCCTATTCCCAAACTGGGAAACTGGAATCACCTGATTAGAAAGTGGGATAACTTCTTCATCCCAACTCCTATGAGATTTATTCAACTTCCTGGTGATTCTCCACCACTTTATGTATCCAAATCAAGCTTCTTACAAAGTGATTCATCCTGGTTTGATTGGAACGACGAAGAAGCTGTCCTATTCCCAAACTGGGAAACTGGAATCACCTGATTTGAAAGTGGGATAACTTCTTCATCCCAACTCCTATGAGATTTATTCAACTTCCTGGTGATTCTCCACCACTTTATGTATCCAAATCAAGCTTCTTACAAAGTGATTCATCCTGTATTTATTTGAACGACGAAGAAGCTGTTCTATTCCCAAACTGGGAAACTGGAATCACCTGATTTGAAAGTGGGATAACTTCTTCATCCCAACTCCTATGAGATTTATTCAACTTCCTGGTGATTCTCTCACACCACTTTATGTATCCAAATCAAGCTTTTACAAATTGATTCATCCTGGTGTTTATTGGAACGACGAAGAAGCTGTCCTATTCCCAAACTGGGAAACTGGAATCACCTGATTAGTATACACTTTTGTGTATTAGAGCATGATTCAACTAATCAGGGATAATCAGATGAGAAGATTAAAGAGATTAAGAGATTTTAGTGAGAGAATAGAGAGAGAGGCTCAAAACTCCATTAGATTGATTAATGAGAGAGTATACAACACATATAGATTAGGGATACATAATTTCGTCCAGGTTCAGTCTAGCTAGGATAAGAGGCATGTGTAGTCAAAGATGCTTGATTCAAACTAGCCAATAAGGTTCCTCACATGCTTGGGAATCTTGCTTTAGCTTTCAAGCTGGTGCCAGCCTGTCTAAAGCTCTCTAGCCTTGACCAGACCTTATCCAAACTCCTCCTTGCTTATCCAGACTCATCCTGGCGTGTTTCACTCTCCAAATGGATGCAAGGTAACTTCCCAAGTCTTTTAACTCAGTTACCACAGTAACAATAAAGTTACTGTGGTAAATCTCCAAAGTTACTGCCTGCTCCAAATCCCTTCCTCTATCCATGTATCAACTCTTCATCTCCTCATCTCAAACACTCCCCCTCAAGCTTGACCATGTGGAACAAGTCAAGCTTGGAAACCATGAAGACCTCCCTCATTAAAAACCTCACCAAAGAAAACCCATTGGGATAAAACTTTGATGAGGGAAAAAGAGTGGAGACTCCATGGTTAAGGGGCTCAGCTCCTGGGAGTAAGATCAATGAGTCCAAGCCTGGATAGTATGGACTCCATTGTCTTCAATCTCGCTGCCTTAGTAAACACATCTGCAAGCTGATCTTCACTTCTTGTATAACATGGCAGAATCACTCCTAAGATAATCATCTGCCTCACCTTATGGCAATCCACCTCTATGTGCTTTGTTCTCTCATGAAACACTGAGTTGGAGGCAATGTGGATAGCTGCTTGATTGTCACAATGCATAGTCATAGGAGTACTCTGCTCAATCTCTAGGTGCTTCAAGATCCCCTTGATCCACACCAACTCGTTTGTCAGCTTCAACATGGCTCTATACTCAGCTTCAGCACTTGAACAAGAGATAACCTTCTGCTTCTTACTCTTCCAAGTAACCAAGTTTCCTCCAATGAATGTACAATACCCAGTAGTTGATCTCCTGTCCACTCTATCTCCTGCCCAATCAGCATCACAATACCCAACCACTTCTGTACTGCCATTACAACCCATCCAAACTCCTTGTCCAGTCGTCCCACTCAGATACCTCAGTATCCTATCAACCATCTTCCAGTGATGGACCTTTGGCGCCTGCATATGCTGACTCACTTGGTTCACAGCAAAACATATATCTGGTCTGGTGATGGTCAAGTAGATCAGCTTGCCAACCATCTTCCTGTATAGCTTAGGATCCTCAAACAGCTGCTTCTCTTCAACCTCCCCCTCACGCAGAACTTTATATCCCTCCTCAAGGGGTGTCTTAGCTATCTTTCCTCCAAGCACATCAGTCTCCTTCAACATATCCATAGTATACTTCCTTTGAGACATAAACAAACCCTCCTTGATCTGCATATCTCAATGCCCAGAAATACTTCATCTCTCCCAAATCCTTGATGTCAAACACAGATTTGAGAAACTCCTTAGTAGCCTGAATCCCTGCCTTATCACTTCCTGTGATAATCAAATCATCCACATACACTAGAATCACAATGCTCCCTGAAGGTCCTGTCAAGGTGAAGAGAGTGTGATCTAGTTCAGACTTCCTAAAGCCTCTCCCATTGAGTGTTGTACTCAGCTTCCTGTACCAAGCTCTAGGTGACTGTTTCAACCCATATATTGCTTTCTTCAATCTCAAAACATTCCTGGCTTTACTAGATGCTCAAGACCAGGAGGTGGATGCATGTATACTTCATCTTCAAGTTCACCTTGCAAGAAAGCATTCTTCACATCCATTTGCCACAAATCCCACTCCAAGTTTGTTGCAATAGATAACACAATTCGAATTGTGTGAAGCTTGGCCACTGGTGCAAAAGTATCAATGTAATCTTCCCCATAAGTCTGTGTAAATCCTCTTGCAACCAGCCTAGTCTTGCGCCTATCTATCTCCCCATTTGCAAGGTACTTGATGGTGAAGATCCATCTGCTTGAAACTGCCTTCTTCCCTTAGGTAACTCACTCTCATACCAAGTATCATTCCTGATCATTGCATCCCTTTCATCTCCTACTGAATCTCTCCAAACCTTGTGCTTCATAGCTTCTTCATAAGATCTTGGTATCTCATTCTCATCCAAGTTACACATAAACACCATGTGCTCTTCTGGAAACTCAGCAAAGGAACACACGGCTTGAGAGGGATGCTCCACAGCCTGGGCATTGTAGTACACTCTCGTGTTTACCCAGTTGGAAGGATCCCTCCTTATCCTTGTGCTCCTCCGCAAGGTCTCAACCTGTTCTTCAGCCTGAACATTCTCTTGTGCTTCCTCTCTTAAACCAGTAGGTTCTCCCTGCTCATTTCCAGTAGGTTCTCCCTGCTCATTTCCACCTGACTGAGCTCCACTCTCTACTTCCTGTGTCTCCTCCTGATCATGCTGACCTGAATCCTCTTGGTTATGCTCCTGCTCCCCTGATTCAGATCCATTCCCCCTCTCATGATCAAGAGGAGTTGTTCCTCCAGCTTCTCCAGCTTGATTAGAAGGTCCTGTTCTTCCTGGTTCCTGATCTTGGGATAATCCTATCCCTAGCCTCTCCAACAACACCCTCAATGTTGTTGCCTTCTCTGATGGAGCTCGGGACAGATCCTCTAGGTCTTCCCATTTCTTCTCCTCATAATACCCTTTAGACTCAACAAACTTCACTTCTCTAGATACCATAACCCTCCTAGTTATTGGATCATAACATTTGTAGCCTTTCTGAGTGATTGAGTACCCAATGAACATAGCTTTAGTACTCTTTGCTTCTAGCTTGTTCCTTCTTTCTCCGGGAATCATCACATAACATAAGCACCCAAAGACTCTCAAATGATCAATGTGTGGCTTGGCCTTGTTCAATACTTCAAAGGGAGACAGTTTCTTCAAGACACGGGTTGGCACTCTATTGATGAGATAGCAAGCAGTCTGAACAGCATCACTCCAAAACCTCTTAGGGACATTCATGTGGAACATTATTGATCTCGCAACCTCCATCAAATGTCTGTTCTTCCTCTCAGCCACCCCATTTTGTTGTGGTGTGTAAGGACAGCTAGTTTGTTGCACAATCCCATGCTTTGCAAGATGACTCTTGAAAGCATTGCTAGTGTATTCTCCTCCATTATCAGACCTCAGAATCTTCACAGTGGCATTGTACTGATTAGTAACATATGCTTGGAAGTTCATGAAGGCTTCTAGGACTCTGTCTTTGGAGGGAATCATGGTGATCCATGTGTACTTGGACTTCTCATCAATGAAAGTCACAAAGTACTTATGGCTGTCTCTAGACATACAGGGAGCTGTCCACACGTCTGAATGCACCAGATCAAAGCAATTCTCATATCTGGTTTCTGATGTTGGGAAGACAGTCCTACAGTGCTTTCCAAGTATACAAGCTTCACACTCCAAGTGATTGAACGCCATACTTGGTAGAATCAGTTCAATTGCCTTGGCATGAGGATGTCCCAGCCTTGCATGCCATGTGAGATTATCACACCTATCCGTTGTGCTGCTTAAACACACAGACTCCACAGGACTAGGCGCCTCAGTTGTTTGGAGATGATAGAGCTGATGCTTGCTGTCTCCTCTGCCAATAACCCTTCCAGTCTTCAAATCCTGGAACTCAACTTCATTTGGTCTGAAAACCACTTGACAATCCAGATCAACTGTAGCCTTCTTAACTGAGATTAGATTGGATGTAAACTGAGGTAGGTAGAAGGCAGTGGAGTTCTTCTCAAACAGCTTGAGGTTTCCCACTCCTTCTATTGGGATCCTGGTACCATTGGCTATCATGACACTCCCTGTTGCTGCTTTAACCTCACTGATTAGTCTCTTGTCACTGATCATGTGGTGTGTTGCTCCAGAGTCAATGATGATGGGTTTAGATGTGGATGCTTTGGCAGGAGCACCCAGACTCCGGGTCGTAGCCAAAGCATACACATGCTTAACCAACTCATCCCATTCCTTCTTTGTCACACACTCATCTGCCCTCTTGGTATCCATTCCTCTCATATCCGCACTGTCTCCTACTGTTTCTCCCATGTAAGCTGAGTATGAACACTCTCCTATAACCATCTGCTGAAGTACATCCTTGATTCTCTTCAAGATCACACTCATCCTGTCACTTAAGTGCTCAGACTCGCTATCCTTTCTCCATGCCCTTCTCTTCATTAACCACTCCTTAGAAAGTTTTCTCAACCTTCCCCTCTTACAGCTTGTACCTCCCTTCCATCTTTCTGGCTTCCTGTTCATTTCCCACACATCACAAGTATATTTAACAAGCTCACATACCTCTTCCATAAGGAAGCTGAAGATCACATCTTGCTTCCTCCTTTCTTGACACCATCTCGGATTTGATGTGTGTGTCTTCACCACATCTAGCTCTGACCATACTTCTCTCAGCCTTCCCACAAGCTGATAACACTCATCCTTTCCTTGTCTCAAGCCGCGGATCACCCCTCTGTCCTCAACGACTCTCACAAGCTTGGACTTGCCTAAAGTTGCTTCAATCTCACTCTTTGTAGTGTTTCCTTGAACAACTTCATTTCCCAGCTTCAGACCTCTTGTCTGACCTTCTTCAGTAGCCATTTCCATGAAAGGTTTCCCCTTTCCATGACTACTCCATAACCCACAGCTTTCCAAAGCTCTTTTGGCCCACCTTGACCACTCGCCATGCCTCTCCTCTTCAGTCTTCACAGTTGACTCAGGTCTGTGCTCCATTTCCATGTTGAGATGATTTGGATTCACCAGAACCTCTCACGCCACCAAGATAATGAAACCCAGAAGTTAAGAACACCAAGAACACTCAAGAACACTCAAGATTTTTAAGAAAAAGGAATCACACTCTCCCACTTTGCGCAACCTGGCTCTGATACCATATACACTTTTGTGTATTAGAGCATGATTCAACTAATCAGGGATAATCAGATGAAAAGATTAAAGAGATTAAGAGATTTTAGTGAGAGAATAGAGAGAGAGACTCAAAACTCCATTAGATTGATTAATGAGAGAGTTTACAACACATATAGATTAGGGATACAAAATTTCGTCCAGGTTCAGTCTAGCTAGGATAAGAGGCATGTGTAGTCAAAGATGCTTGATTCAAACTAGCCAATAAGGTTCCTCACATGCTTGGGATCTTGCTTTAGCTTTCCAGCTGGTGCCAGCCTGTCTAAAGCTCTCTAGCCTTGACCAGACCTTATCCAAACTCCTCCTTGCTTATCCAGACTCCTCCTGGCGTGTTTCACTCTCCAAATGGATGCAAGGTAACTTCCCAAGTCTTTTACTCAGTTACCACAGTAACAATAAAGTTACTGTGGTAAATCTCCAAAGTTACTGCCTGCTCCAAATCCCTTCCTCTATCCATGTATCAACTCTTCATCTCCTCATCTCCTCATCTTAACATTAGAAAGTGGGATAACTTCTTCATCCCAACTCCTATGAGATTAATCAACTTCCTGGTGATTCTCCACCACTTTATGTATCCAAATCAAGCTTCTTACAAAGTGATTCATCCTGGTTTGATTGGAACGACGAAGAAGCTGTCCTATTCCCAAACTGGGAAACTGGAATCACCTGATTAGAAAGTGGGATAACTTCTTCATCCCAACTCCTATGAGATTTATTCAACTTCCTGGTGATTCTCCACCACTTTATGTATCCAAATCAAGCTTCTTACAAAGTGATTCATCCTGGTTTGATTGGAACGACGAAGAAGCTGTCCTATTCCCAAACTGGGAAACTGGAATCACCTGATTAGAAAGTGGGATAACTTCTTCATCCCAACTCCTATGAGATTTATTCAACTTCCTGGTGATTCTCCACCACTTTATGTATCCAAATCAAGCTTCTTACAAAGTGATTCATCCTGGTTTGATTGGAACGACGAAGAAGCTGTCCTATTCCCAAACTGGGAAACTGGAATCACCTGATTAGAAAGTGGGATAACTTCTTCATCCCAACTCCTATGAGATTTATTCAACTTCCTGGTGATTCTCCACCACTTTATGTATCCAAATCAAGCTTCTTACAAAGTGATTCATCCTGGTTTGATTGGAACGACGAAGAAGCTGTCCTATTCCCAAACTGGGAAACTGGAATCACCTGATTAGAAAGTGGGATAACTTCTTCATCCCAACTCCTATGAGATTTATTCAACTTCCTGGTGATTCTCCACCACTTTATGTATCCAAATCAAGCTTCTTACAAAGTGATTCATCCTGGTTTGATTGGAACGACGAAGAAGCTGTCCTATTCCCAAACTGGGAAACTGGAATCACCTGATTAGAAAGTGGGATAACTTCTTCATCCCAACTCCTATGAGATTTATTCAACTTCCTGGTGATTCTCCACCACTTTATGTATCCAAATCAAGCTTCTTACAAAGTGATTCATCCTGGTTTGATTGGAACGACGAAGAAGCTGTCCTATTCCCAAACTGGGAAACTGGAATCACCTGATTAGAAAGTGGGATAACTTCTTCATCCCAACTCCTATGAGATTTATTCAACTTCCTGGTGATTCTCCACCACTTTATGTATCCAAATCAAGCTTCTTACAAAGTGATTCATCCTGGTTTGATTGGAACGACGAAGAAGCTGTCCTATTCCCAAACTGGGAAACTGGAATCACCTGATTAGAAAGTGGGATAACTTCTTCATCCCAACTCCTATGAGATTTATTCAACTTCCTGGTGATTCTCCACCACTTTATGTATCCAAATCAAGCTTCTTACAAAGTGATTCATCCTGGTTTGATTGGAACGACGAAGAAGCTGTCCTATTCCCAAACTGGGAAACTGGAATCACCTGATTAGAAAGTGGGATAACTTCTTCATCCCAACTCCTATGAGATTTATTCAACTTCCTGGTGATTCTCCACCACTTTATGTATCCAAATCAAGCTTCTTACAAAGTGATTCATCCTGGTTTGATTGGAACGACGAAGAAGCTGTCCTATTCCCAAACTGGGAAACTGGAATCACCTGATTAGAAAGTGGGATAACTTCTTCATCCCAACTCCTATGAGATTTATTCAACTTCCTGGTGATTCTCCACCACTTTATGTATCCAAATCAAGCTTCTTACAAAGTGATTCATCCTGGTTTGATTGGAACGACGAAGAAGCTGTCCTATTCCCAAACTGGGAAACTGGAATCACCTGATTAGAAAGTGGGATAACTTCTTCATCCCAACTCCTATGAGATTTATTCAACTTCCTGGTGATTCTCCACCACTTTATGTATCCAAATCAAGCTTCTTACAAAGTGATTCATCCTGGTTTGATTGGAACGACGAAGAAGCTGTCCTATTCCCAAACTGGGAAACTGGAATCACCTGATTAGAAAGTGGGATAACTTCTTCATCCCAACTCCTATGAGATTTATTCAACTTCCTGGTGATTCTCCACCACTTTATGTATCCAAATCAAGCTTCTTACAAAGTGATTCATCCTGGTTTATTGGAACGACGAAGAAGCTGTCCTATTCCCAAACTGGGAAACTGGAATCACCTGATTAGAAAGTGGGATAACTTCTTCATCCCAACTCCTATGAGATTTATTCAACTTCCTGGTGATTCTCCACCACTTTATGTATCCAAATCAAGCTTCTTACAAAGTGATTCATCCTGGTTTGATTGGAACGACGAAGAAGCTGTCCTATTCCCAAACTGGGAAACTGGAATCACCTGATTAGAAAGTGGGATAACTTCTTCATCCCAACTCCTATGAGATTTATTCAACTTCCTGGTGATTCTCCACCACTTTATGTATCCAAATCAAGCTTCTTACAAAGTGATTCATCCTGGTTTGATTGGAACGACGAAGAAGCTGTCCTATTCCCAAACTGGGAAACTGGAATCACCTGATTAGAAAGTGGGATAACTTCTTCATCCCAACTCCTATGAGATTTATTCAACTTCCTGGTGATTCTCCACCACTTTATGTATCCAAATCAAGCTTCTTACAAAGTGATTCATCCTGGTTTATTGGAACGACGAAGAAGCTGTCCTATTCCCAAACTGGGAAACTGGAATCACCTGATTAGAAAGTGGGATAACTTCTTCATCCCAACTCCTATGAGATTTATTCAACTTCCTGGTGATTCTCCACCACTTTATGTATCCAAATCAAGCTTCTTACAAAGTGATTCATCCTGGTTTGATTGGAACGACGAAGAAGCTGTCCTATTCCCAAACTGGGAAACTGGAATCACCTGATTAGAAAGTGGGATAACTTCTTCATCCCAACTCCTATGAGATTTATTCAACTTCCTGGTGATTCTCCACCACTTTATGTATCCAAATCAAGCTTCTTACAAGTGATTCATCCTGGTTTGATTGGAACGACGAAGAAGCTGTCCTATTCCCAAACTGGGAAACTGGAATCACCTGATTAGAAAGTGGGATAACTTCTTCATCCCAACTCCTATGAGATTTATTCAACTTCCTGGTGTTTCTCCACCACTTTATGTATCCAAATCAAGCTTCTTACAAAGTGATTCATCCTGGTTTATTGGAACGACGAAGAAGCTGTCCTATTCCCAAACTGGGAAACTGGAATCACCTGATTAGAAAGTGGGATAACTTCTTCATCCCAACTCCTATGAGATTTATTCAACTTCCTGGTGATTCTCCACCACTTTATGTATCCAAATCAAGCTTCTTACAAAGTGATTCATCCTGGTTTGATTGGAACGACGAAGAAGCTGTCCTATTCCCAAACTGGGAAACTGGAATCACCTGATTAGAAAGTGGGATAACTTCTTCATCCCAACTCCTATGAGATTTATTCAACTTCCTGGTGATTCTCCACCACTTTATGTATCCAAATCAAGCTTCTTACAAAGTGATTCATCCTGGTTTATTGGAACGACGAAGAAGCTGTCCTATTCCCAAACTGGGAAACTGGAATCACCTGATTAGAAAGTGGGATAACTTCTTCATCCCAACTCCTATGAGATTTATTCAACTTCCTGGTGATTCTCCACCACTTTATGTATCCAAATCAAGCTTCTTACAAAGTGATTCATCCTGGTTTATTGGAACGACGAAGAAGCTGTCCTATTCCCAAACTGGGAAACTGGAATCACCTGATTAGAAAGTGGGATAACTTCTTCATCCCAACTCCTATGAGATTTATTCAACTTCCTGGTGATTCTCCACCACTTTATGTATCCAAATCAAGCTTCTTACAAAGTGATTCATCCTGGTTTATTGGAACGACGAAGAAGCTGTCCTATTCCCAAACTGGGAAACTGGAATCACCTGATTAGAAAGTGGGATAACTTCTTCATCCCAACTCCTATGAGATTATTCAACTTCCTGGTGATTCTCCACCACTTTATGTATCCAAATCAAGCTTCTTACAAAGTGATTCATCCTGGTTTGATTGGAACGACGAAGAAGCTGTCCTATTCCCAAACTGGGAAACTGGAATCACCTGATTAGAAAGTGGGATAACTTCTTCATCCCAACTCCTATGAGATTTATTCAACTTCCTGGTGATTCTCCACCACTTTATGTATCCAAATCAAGCTTCTTACAAAGTGATTCATCCTGGTTTATTGGAACGACGAAGAAGCTGTCCTATTCCCAAACTGGGAAACTGGAATCACCTGATTAGAAAGTGGGATAACTTCTTCATCCCAACTCCTATGAGATTATTCAACTTCCTGGTGATTCTCCCACCACTTTATGTATCCAAATCAAGCTTCTTACAAAGTGATTCATCCTGGTGTTTTGGAACGACGAAGAAGCTGTCCTATTCCCAAACTGGGAAACTGGAATCACCTGATTAGAAAGTGGGATAACTTCTTCATCCCAACTCCTATGAGATTAATTCAACTTCCTGGTGATTCTCCACCACTTTATGTATCCAAATCAAGCTTCTTACAAAGTGATTCATCCTGGTTTGATTGGAACGACGAAGAAGCTGTCCTATTCCCAAACTGGGAAACTGGAATCACCTGATTAGAAAGTGGGATAACTTCTTCATCCCAACTCCTATGAGATTATTCAACTTCCTGGTGATTCTCCACCACTTTATGTATCCAAATCAAGCTTCTTACAAAGTGATTCATCCTGGTGTTATTGGAACGACGAAGAAGCTGTCCTATTCCCAAACTGGGAAACTGGAATCACCTGATTAGAAAGTGGGATAACTTCTTCATCCCAACTCCTATGAGATTTATTCAACTTCCTGGTGATTCTCCACCACTTTATGTATCCAAATCAAGCTTCTTACAAAGTGATTCATCCTGGTGTTATTGGAACGACGAAGAAGCTGTCCTATTCCCAAACTGGGAAACTGGAATCACCTGATTAGAAAGTGGGATAACTTCTTCATCCCAACTCCTATGAGATTTATTCAACTTCCTGGTGATTCTCCACCACTTTATGTATCCAAATCAAGCTTCTTACAAAGTGATTCATCCTGGTTTTATTGGAACGACGAAGAAGCTGTCCTATTCCCAAACTGGGAAACTGGAATCACCTGATTAGAAAGTGGGATAACTTCTTCATCCCAACTCCTATGAGATTTATTCAACTTCCTGGTGATTCTCCACCACTTTATGTATCCAAATCAAGCTTCTTACAAAGTGATTCATCCTGGTGTTATTGGAACGACGAAGAAGCTGTCCTATTCCCAAACTGGGAAACTGGAATCACCTGATTAGAAAGTGGGATAACTTCTTCATCCCAACTCCTATGAGATTTATTCAACTTCCTGGTGTTCTCCACCACTTTATGTATCCAAATCAAGCTTCTTACAAAGTGATTCATCCTGGTGTTATTGGAACGACGAAGAAGCTGTCCTATTCCCAAACTGGGAAACTGGAATCACCTGATTAGAAAGTGGGATAACTTCTTCATCCCAACTCCTATGAGATTAATTCAACTTCCTGGTGATTCTCCACCACTTTATGTATCCAAATCAAGCTTCTTACAAAGTGATTCATCCTGGTGTTATTGGAACGACGAAGAAGCTGTCCTATTCCCAAACTGGGAAACTGGAATCACCTGATTAGAAAGTGGGATAACTTCTTCATCCCAACTCCTATGAGATTATTCAACTTCCTGGTGATTCTCCAACACTTTATGTATCCAAATCAAGCTTCTTACAAAGTGATTCATCCTGGTTTGATTGGAACGACGAAGAAGCTGTCCTATTCCCAAACTGGGAAACTGGAATCACCTGATTAGAAAGTGGGATAACTTCTTCATCCCAACTCCTATGAGATTATTCAACTTCCTGGTGATTCTCCACCACTTTATGTATCCAAATCAAGCTTCTTACAAAGTGATTCATCCTGGTTTGATTGGAACGACGAAGAAGCTGTCCTATTCCCAAACTGGGAAACTGGAATCACCTGATTAGAAAGTGGGATAACTTCTTCATCCCAACTCCTATGAGATTATTCAACTTCCTGGTGATTCTCCACCACTTTATGTATCCAAATCAAGCTTCTTACAAAGTGATTCATCCTGGTTTATTGGAACGACGAAGAAGCTGTCCTATTCCCAAACTGGGAAACTGGAATCACCTGATTAGAAAGTGGGATAACTTCTTCATCCCAACTCCTATGAGATTAATTCAACTTCCTGGTGATTCTCCACCACTTTATGTATCCAAATCAAGCTTCTTACAAAGTGATTCATCCTGGTGTTATTGGAACGACGAAGAAGCTGTCCTATTCCCAAACTGGGAAACTGGAATCACCTGATTAGAAAGTGGGATAACTTCTTCATCCCAACTCCTATGAGATTAATTCAACTTCCTGGTGATTCTCCACCACTTTATGTATCCAAATCAAGCTTCTTACAAAGTGATTCATCCTGGTTTGATTGGAACGACGAAGAAGCTGTCCTATTCCCAAACTGGGAAACTGGAATCACCTGATTAGAAAGTGGGATAACTTCTTCATCCCAACTCCTATGAGATTTATTCAACTTCCTGGTGATTCTCCACCACTTTATGTATCCAAATCAAGCTTCTTACAAAGTGATTCATCCTGGTTTATTGGAACGACGAAGAAGCTGTCCTATTCCCAAACTGGGAAACTGGAATCACCTGATTAGAAAGTGGGATAACTTCTTCATCCCAACTCCTATGAGATTTATTCAACTTCCTGGTGATTCTCTCACACACTTTATGTATCCAAATCAAGCTTTTACAAAGTGATTCATCCTGGTGTTTATTGGAACGACGAAGAAGCTGTCCTATTCCCAAACTGGGAAACTGGAATCACCTGATTAGAAAGTGGGATAACTTCTTCATCCCAACTCCTATGAGATTAATTCAACTTCCTGGTGATTCTCCACCACTTTATGTATCCAAATCAAGCTTCTTACAAAGTGATTCATCCTGGTTTGATTGGAACGACGAAGAAGCTGTCCTATTCCCAAACTGGGAAACTGGAATCACCTGATTAGAAAGTGGGATAACTTCTTCATCCCAACTCCTATGAGATTATTCAACTTCCTGGTGATTCTCCACCACTTTATGTATCCAAATCAAGCTTCTTACAAAGTGATTCATCCTGGTGTTATTGGAACGACGAAGAAGCTGTCCTATTCCCAAACTGGGAAACTGGAATCACCTGATTAGAAAGTGGGATAACTTCTTCATCCCAACTCCTATGAGATTTATTCAACTTCCTGGTGATTCTCCAACACTTTATGTATCCAAATCAAGCTTCTTACAAAGTGATTCATCCTGGTTTTATTGGAACGACGAAGAAGCTGTCCTATTCCCAAACTGGGAAACTGGAATCACCTGATTAGAAAGTGGGATAACTTCTTCATCCCAACTCCTATGAGATTTATTCAACTTCCTGGTGATTCTCCACCACTTTATGATTCCAAATCAAGCTTCTTACAAAGTGATTCATCCTGGTGTTTTGGAACGACGAAGAAGCTGTCCTATTCCCAAACAGGGAAACTGGAATCACCTGATTAGAAAGTGGGATAACTTCTTCATCCCAACTCCTATGAGATTTATTCAACTTCCTGGTGATTCTCCACCACTTTATGTATCCAAATCAAGCTTCTTACAAAGTGATTCATCCTGGTGTTATTGGAACGACGAAGAAGCTGTCCTATTCCCAAACTGGGAAACTGGAATCACCTGATTAGAAAGTGGGATAACTTCTTCATCCCAACTCCTATGAGATTATTCAACTTCCTGGTGATTCTCCACCACTTTATGTATCCAAATCAAATCAAGCTTCTTACAAAGTGATTCATCCTGGTGTTATTGGAACGACGAAGAAGCTGTCCTATTCCCAAACTGGGAAACTGGAATCACCTGATTAGAAAGTGGGATAACTTCTTCATCCCAACTCCTATGAGATTTATTCAACTTCCTGGTGATTCTCCACCACTTTATGTATCCAAATCAAGCTTCTTACAAAGTGATTCATCCTGGTTTGATTGGAACGACGAAGAAGCTGTCCTATTCCCAAACTGGGAAACTGGAATCACCTGATTAGAAAGTGGGATAACTTCTTCTCATCCCAACTCCTATGAGATTAATTCAACTTCCTGGTGATTCTCCACCACTTTATGTATCCAAATCAAGCTTCTTACAAAGTGATTCATCCTGGTTTGATTGGAACGACGAAGAAGCTGTCCTATTCCCAAACTGGGAAACTGGAATCACCTGATTAGAAAGTGGGATAACTTCTTCATCCCCAACTCCTATGAGATTAATTCAACTTCCTGGTGATTCTCCACCACTTTATGTATCCAAATCAAGCTTCTTACCGAGTGATTCATCCTGGTGTTTGGAACGACGAAGAAGCTGTCCTATTCCCAAACTGGGAAACTGGAATCACCTGATTAGAAAGTGGGATAACTTCTTCATCCCAACTCCTATGAGATTAATTCAACTTCCTGGTGATTCTCCACCACTTATGTATCCAAATCAAGCTTCTTACAAAGTGATTCATCCTGGTGTGATTGGAACGACGAAGAAGCTGTCCTATTCCCAAACTGGGAAACTGGAATCACCTGATTAGAAAGTGGGATAACTTCTTCATCCCAACTCCTATGAGATTATTCAACTTCCTGGTGATTCTCCACCACTTTATGTATCCAAATCAAGCTTCTTACAAAGTGATTCATCCTGGTTTGATTGGAACGACGAAGAAGCTGTCCTATTCCCAAACTGGGAAACTGGAATCACCTGATTAGAAAGTGGGATAACTTCTTCATCCCCAACTCCTATGAGATTTATTCAACTTCCTGGTGATTCTCCACCACTTTATGTATCCAAATCAAGCTTCTTACAAAGTGATTCATCCTGGTTTGATTGGAACGACGAAGAAGCTGTCCTATTCCCAAACTGGGAAACTGGAATCACCTGATTAGAAAGTGGGATAACTTCTTCATCCCAACTCCTATGAGATTTATTCAACTTCCTGGTGATTCTCCACCACTTTATGTATCCAAATCAAGCTTCTTACAAAGTGATTCATCCTGGTTTGATTGGAACGACGAAGAAGCTGTCCTATTCCCAAACTGGGAAACTGGAATCACCTGATTAGAAAGTGGGATAACTTCTTCATCCCAACTCCTATGAGATTAATTCAACTTCCTGGTGATTCTCCACCACTTTATGTATCCAAATCAAGCTTCTTACAAAGTGATTCATCCTGGTGTTATTGGAACGACGAAGAAGCTGTCCTATTCCCAAACTGGGAAACTGGAATCACCTGATTAGAAAGTGGGATAACTTCTTCATCCCAACTCCTATGAGATTAATTCAACTTCCTGGTGATTCTCCACCACTTTATGTATCCAAATCAAGCTTCTTACAAAGTGATTCATCCTGGTTTGATTGGAACGACGAAGAAGCTGTCCTATTCCCAAACTGGGAAACTGGAATCACCTGATTAGAAAGTGGGATAACTTCTTCATCCCAACTCCTATGAGATTTATTCAACTTCCTGGTGATTCTCCACCACTTTATGTATCCAAATCAAGCTTCTTACAAAGTGATTCATCCTGGTGTTATTGGAACGACGAAGAAGCTGTCCTATTCCCAAACTGGGAAACTGGAATCACCTGATTAGAAAGTGGGATAACTTCTTCATCCCAACTCCTATGAGATTTATTATTCACTTCCTGGTGTTTCCACCCACTTTATGTATCCAAATCAAGCTTCTTACAAAGTGATTCATCCTGGGTTATTGGAACGACGAAGAAGCTGTCCTATTCCCAAACTGGGAAACTGGAATCACCTGATTAGAAAGTGGGATAACTTCTTCATCCCAACTCCTATGAGATTAATTCAACTTCCTGGTGATTCTCCACCACTTTATGTATCCAAATCAAGCTTCTTACAAAGTGATTCATCCTGGTGTTATTGGAACGACGAAGAAGCTGTCCTATTCCCAAACTGGGAAACTGGAATCACCTGATTAGAAAGTGGGATAACTTCTTCATCCCAACTCCTATGAGATTAATTCAACTTCCTGGTGATTCTCCACCACTTTATGTATCCAAATCAAGCTTCTTACAAAGTGATTCATCCTGGTGTTATTGGAACGACGAAGAAGCTGTCCTATTCCCAAACTGGGAAACTGGAATCACCTGATTAGAAAGTGGGATAACTTCTTCATCCCAACTCCTATGAGATTTATTCAACTTCCTGGTGATTCTCCAACACTTTATGTATCCAAATCAAGCTTCTTACAAAGTGATTCATCCTGGTTTTATTGGAACGACGAAGAAGCTGTCCTATTCCCAAACTGGGAAACTGGAATCACCTGATTAGAAAGTGGGATAACTTCTTCATCCCAACTCCTATGAGATTTATTCAACTTCCTGGTGATTCTCCACCACTTTATGTATCCAAATCAAGCTTCTTACAAAGTGATTCATCCTGGTTTTATTGGAACGACGAAGAAGCTGTCCTATTCCCAAACTGGGAAACTGGAATCACCTGATTAGAAAGTGGGATAACTTCTTCATCCCAACTCCTATGAGATTTATTCAACTTCCTGGTGTTTCTCCACCACTTTATGTATCCAAATCAAGCTTCTTACAAAGTGATTCATCCTGGTGTATTGGAACGACGAAGAAGCTGTCCTATTCCCAAACTGGGAAACTGGAATCACCTGATTAAAAAGTGGGATAACTTCTTCATCCAACTCCTATGAGATTTATTCAACTTCCTGGTGATTCTCCACCACTTTATGTATCCAAATCAAGCTTCTTACAAAGTGATTCATCCTGGTGTTATTGGAACGACGAAGAAGCTGTCCTATTCCCAAACTGGGAAACTGGAATCACCTGATTAGAAAGTGGGATAACTTCTTCATCCCAACTCCTATGAGATTAATTCAACTTCCTGGTGATTCTCCAACACTTTATGTATCCAAATCAAGCTTCTTACAAAGTGATTCATCCTGGTTTGATTGGAACGACGAAGAAGCTGTCCTATTCCCAAACTGGGAAACTGGAATCACCTGATTAGAAAGTGGGATAACTTCTTCTTCATCCAACTCCTATGAGATTAATTCAACTTCCTGGTGATTCTCCACCACTTTATGTATCCAAATCAAGCTTCTTACAAAGTGATTCATCCTGGTTTGATTGGAACGACGAAGAAGCTGTCCTATTCCCAACTGGGAAACTGGAATCACCTGATTAGAAAGTGGGATACTTCTTCTTCATCCCAACTCCTATGAGATTATTCAACTTCCTGGTGATTCTCCACCACTTTATGTATCCAAATCAAGCTTCTTACAAAGTGATTCATCCTGGTGTTATTGGAACGACGAAGAAGCTGTCCTATTCCCAAACTGGGAAACTGGAATCACCTGATTAGAAAGTGGGATAACTTCTTCATCCCAACTCCTATGAGATTTATTCAACTTCCTGGTGATTCTCCACCACTTTATGTATCCAAATCAAGCTTCTTACAAAGTGATTCATCCTGGTGTTATTGGAACGACGAAGAAGCTGTCCTATTCCCAAACTGGGAAACTGGAATCACCTGATTAGAAAGTGGGATAACTTCTTCATCCCAACTCCTATGAGATAATTCAACTTCCTGGTGATTCTCCACCACTTTATGTATCCAAATCAAGCTTCTTACAAGTGATTCATCCTGGTTTGATTGGAACGACGAAGAAGCTGTCCTATTCCCAAACTGGGAAACTGGAATCACCTGATTAGAAAGTGGGATAACTTCTTCATCCCAACTCCTATGAGATTTATTCAACTTCCTGGTGATTCTCCACCACTTTATGTATCCAAATCAAGCTCTTCAGAGTGATTCATCCA
>NW_026015025.1:0-110262 GCF_020379485.1 Brassica napus
CAAAGAGGATAAGGAAGGATAAGGTAGCACTTTGACAGCCTGTATGATGCTGGAAAGGAGAGATGCTTTTCTCTAGTGCAAGCATGTGAGAAAGCACAGCCAAGTGATTCAAAAGAGTTCCAGCCTGTCCTTTGACTACACCGCTTATACATTTCGAAATTCCTTGTTGCTCTCTCTTTATTAATTGTAACCCTCATCAGTATTAATAATAATGGAGTTTTGAGTCTCTCTCTCTTAAGTCTCCCTCTTGTCTTAAATCTCCCATCTCTTTTAATTCTCAGATTAGGCTTAATCACTCTTTAATCACCAAATCTATATTGACTCACCTGATTCACAGCAAAGCAATATCAGGTCTTGTTATGGTAAGATAAATCAATTTGCCAACAAGTGTTCTATAGAGTTTAGGATCATGAAATGGCTTGCTGTCTTCAATCTCCCCCTCTCTTGGTACTTTGTAGCCATCCTCCAGTGGCATCCTTGCTGTCTTGCCTCCATAAGCACCTGCACCTTTCAAAAGATCAAGTGTATACTTCCTTGGGACATGAACAAACCTTCCTTGGATCTACAAATCTCAATTCCAAGGAAGTATTTCATTTCTCCCAAGTCTTGATTTCAAACATAGACTTAGAAGAAACTCCTTGGTTGCTTTGATACCTTCCTTATCACTCCCTGTGATAATGATATCATCAACATACACAAGGAGAGCAACCATACCTGAGGGTGTCGTGAGTGTAAAGAGAGTGTGATCCAATTCTGACTTCTTGAAGCCTCGGCCATTCAGAGTTGTGCTCAACTTGTTGTACCAAGCTCTTGGTGATTGCTTCAATCCATAGATAGCTTTCTTAGCCTCAGTACATTCCCTCTCTTCACTAGATGTTCCAGACCTGGTGGAGGATACATATAGACTTCATCCTCAAGTTCTCCTTGTAGAAATGCATTCTTCACATCCATTTGCCACAATCCCCATCCAAGGTTCACAGCCAAGCTTAAAACAATCCTAATGTGTGTAGCTTGGCTACTGGTGCAAATGTCTCAATGTAATCCTCTCCATATGTCTGAGTGAACCCTCTTGCTACTAGTCTAGTCTTCTTCCTCTCAATCGACCCATCAGCCTTGTACTTGATTGTAAAGATCCATCTACTAGACACAGCTTTCTTCCCTTTGGTAGTTCACTCTCATACCATGTATCATTCTTTATCAAGCTCCTGCCTCAGCTCCTACTGATTCCTTCCATTCCTTATCCTCCATTGCCTCTTCATAGCTTCTTGGAATGTGATTCTCATCCAAGTTTACCATGAATGCGCAATGTGCTTCTGGATATTGAGCAAAAGAACACACGGCTGAGTAGGATGCTTCACAGCTTGGGCATTGTAGTACACTCTTGTGTTTACCCAACTGGAAGGATCCTTTCTCAGCCTTGTACTTCTTCTCAATACTGGCCCTTCTTGCGCCATCTCTTGTTCTTTTCTTGTGGCAGCACACTTGGTTCAGATCTCTTCTCCTAGCTGACTGCTTCAGCTCCTTCTTCCTTAGCTGACTCTCTTCAGCTCCTTCTTCTTGATCATTTGATTCCACAGCTTGATCATGAGACCAGAACTCTCTTCTCTACTTGTTTCTCACGGTTGGAGTTCTTGTTCATTCCCCCCTCATGCTCAAGGTTGGAAGTCTGATGATCCGGACTGGGGTAGTGCTTCTCCCCCTTGATGTCCTGATTCATGTTGATTCCAAGGCCTTCTAGGATAATCCTCAAGGTTCAGCTCTATCAGAGGTAAGATCCTTCAAGTCTTCTTGATCTGTTCCTCATAATATCCTTTTCTTCAACAAACTTCACTTCTCTAGATACTAACACTCTCCTTGTGTTAGGATCATAGCACTTGTATCCTTTCTGACTTGATGAGTATCCAATGAACATTGCCTTTGAACTCTTAGCTTCTAGCTTGTTTCTTATCTCTCCAGGCACCATCACAAACACAAACACCCAAAGACCTCATATGCCAAGAAGGCTTGTACTGATTCAGTACCTCAAATGGTGATTGTCCTTGAAGGATCAGAGTTGGTGTCCTGTTGATGAGATAACAAGCCGTAGCAACAGCATCACTCCAAAACTTCTTAGGCACATTGGATTGAAACATCATGGACCTGGCACTTCCATCAAATGCCTGTTCTTCCTCTCAGCCACACCATTCTGTTGTGGGTATAGGGACAGCTTGTCTGATGAAGGATTCCATGCTGAGCTAGGTGTAGCTTGAATGCTTGTCCCGTGTACTCTCCTCCATTATCTGACCTGAAAATCTTTATCTTGGCATGTAATGGTTAGTCACATAGGATTGAAAGTTTTAAATGCATCAAGTACCCTATCTTTGGTTGGAATTAAGGTTAACCAGGTGTATTTGGATTTTTCATCAATGAAAGTTACATAATACTTATGATTTTCTCTAGATAGGCAAGGTGCAGTCCAAACATCAGAATGAAGATCAAAACACTTTTCATAAACAGTAGTAGACTTGGTAAAGACAGTTCTACAATGCTTGCCTAAATGCAAGCTTCACAATCATTATTCTCAAAGGAAACACCTGGCAACATCAGTTTTAAAGCCTATTATGAGGGTGTCCTAATCTAGCATGCCACAATGCATTTTTACTTAAACCAGAACTAGAAACAGAAGTAAACGAGCAGCTATATCTAGAAACAGGAGTGAGATCTTCAAGTAAATATAGCTCTCCTTTAGTCACTCCCTTTCCAATCATCTTGCTGCTTTTAATATCCTGAAACTTCACATCATTAGGACTGAATATAACATTGCATTGCAAATCAGTAGCACATTTCTTAACAGATAACAAGTTTGATGTAAATTCAGGCATATAAAAGCTTTAGTTTCCTTATCAAACAGTTTAAGACTTCCTATTCCTCTAATAGGAATCTTATCTCCATTAGCAATCATCACATTTCCATTCATTGGTACAATGTTTTTAATCAAGCTAGTGTCACTTATCATATGATGAGATGCACCTGAATCAATCACTAATGGCTTAATGTCATGAGAACTAGCAATATGCGCAAGGATACTAGATGGTTTGAATGCATGATCATTTCTAGCAAAGTTTGCAATTCTAGATTGATTTACCATTTCTATCAAGCTCTCATGCATCCTATCAGTTCTAGTCAGATTCTCATAGTTCTCTACACCCTAGCCACCAAAGAATACCCAAAGATGTTACCATTCTCCTTGAACATCTTAATGAGAGCATCAAGGTCGGATCTCCTTAGATACTCTTGATCATGTTCCCACGGTTGCTTGATGCTCCAGTGTAGGCTACAAGAGACTTCCATCACCTGCCTCACGCCCATCTATCTCCTTTCCTTTGCTTGTACCAGCACTTGTTCCATCGAGACATTAGCCCTTGCCTCACGTCCTTCATGAACTTAGCCGGCTTGAGGTGAGGATGGAGTATCCAGCATTGGCTCTTCTTGTGGCCATGCTTCTTGCAGTGATCACAACTCCCATTGAACCTCCTCTCCTCAAACTTCCCATGCGCAGCGCAGCCTTGTTTGCTTGTGGAGCTTCACTCCCTTCCTCTTGAGTTGCTTGGCTTGCAAGGGAAAGGTCTCCTTTCTTTGCAAACAACCCAATGGAGCCTTGCTCCTTCTGAATCCGCGCACACACTCCTCAAGATCAGGTAGAGTTCTTCTCTAAGCAGGTGCTGGATGAGACATTGTAAGCCGGGTTCAGCGTGAGGAGTAGCCCAAAGACCTTGTCTTGCTCTCTCCTCTTGTTGAGCTCATCAGCATCCGTTGTGCTTGGCCTAAGCATCTCCATCTCGGACCAGAGACTCCTGAATTCCCTAGATGCTTGGTGAACTCCATGTCTTCTTGTACAAGGTGTTGATGGCTTGCTTCACTTCAAACACTCGGCTTAGGTTTGATGTGTTGCCATACACCTTCTTCAACGTATCCCACAGCTCCTTAGCAGACTCACAGTAGCTGTATGCATCCAGAATAGCCGGCTCAAGTGACGCATGAAGCACAGACATCACCAGCATGTCCTCTTGATGCCACTTCTCTTCCGCCTTGCTTGCGGCCTCACCACATCTCTCCTTGAGTGATGAGTTTGGAGCTTCTCCGGGGTGATGTGCTTCCAACCCTTGCTTCCCACCGTGGTTCTCACCATCCGAGACCACACCAAGTAGTTGGTTCCCTTGAAACACACAGCTACCTTCATGTTCATGTTCATCCCACTCTCCATGTTGAATGATGAACTCTCTAAGCTTCAGAAACTTATCTTGAGTGAATGACTTGTAGAAACCTCACAGCCTCGATCTTCAACCCACACAGCTTCAGATGATACACCACAACAGTCTTGAACTGAAAAGTACCCAGAAACTCTCAAACAACAAGAACACACAAGAGTTTCTTCAAAGCTTCAACCTTGAGGCTCAAAGAATCTCACACGACCTCAGGTTCTCACGAACCTGGCTCTGATACCATATCACTTTTAGTGATGTTTAGAGTGATCTGAGTATTAGGAAAGACTAGAGAGATTTAGAGAAGATTAAAGTATAAATGAGATTAAGAGTCTAAAGAAAGAACGAGAGAGACTAAAGAGAGACTCATAACTTGCTTGATTTATTAATGGAGGGATTACATATTTATATGATCAGAATACAGGGTTTTGTAATTGGAAAGCAAATCCAAAGACTAAGCATGTGGAGTCAAACCAAGGAGAGGCGCGCTTCATTTGAATGAACGGAGGTAGGCTGTACAGCCTGATGGCAAGGCATCTGTGCCTAGATGCTCCTTTTGCTTTCCAGCTGCAACAGCTTAAGCCGCGTCCCACCTTATCCTTCAAAGGTCTACCTAAAGCTCTTCCGCTTGTAGAGTCATCGGCCACTTTCGATAGATGTGACTTTGCCTTTCTCCAAGGTACTGAGTTGTACGGCTTCCCTATCCGTTACACTTCTCATTAACTTCACAAACTACTCCTTTCTTCCTTGAATCTCTTCTCATGTAAACCTGATCCTTCACTAATCATCTCCATAACTGAACAGTGAGAAGCTTGATTTGGATACATAAAGTGGTGGAGAATCACCAGGAAGTTGAATAAATCTCATAGGAGTTGGGATGAAGAAGTTATCCCACTTTCAAATCAGGTGATTCCAGTTTCCAGTTTGGGAATAGCACAGCTTCTTCGTCGTTCCAATCAAACCAGGATGAATCACTTTGTGAGAAGCTTGATTTGGATACATAAAGTGGTGGAGAATCACCAGGAAGTTGAATAAATCTCATAGGAGTTGGGAAGAAGAAGTTATCCCACTTTCAAATCAGGTGATTCCAGTTTCCCAGTTTGGAATAGCACAGCTTCTTCGTCGTTCCAATCAAACCAGGATGAATCACTTTGTGAGAAGCTTGATTTGGATACATAAAGTGGTGGAGAATCACCAGGAAGTTGAATAAATCTCATAGGAGTTGGGATGAAGAAGTTATCCCACTTTCAAATCAGGTGATTCCAGTTTCCCAGTTTGGGAATAGCACAGCTTCTTCGTCGTTCCAATCAAACCAGGATGAATCACTTTGTGAGAAGCTTGATTTGGATACATAAAGTGGTGGAGAATCACCAGGAAGTTGAATAAATCTCATAGGAGTTGGGATGAAGAAGTTATCCCACTTTCAAATCAGGTGATTCCAGTTTCCCAGTTTGGGAATAGCACAGCTTCTTCGTCGTTCCAATCAAACCAGGATGAATCACTTTGTGAGAAGCTTGATTTGGATACATAAAGTGGTGGAGAATCACCAGGAGTTGAATAAATCTCATAGGAGTTGGGATGAAGAAGTTATCCCACTTTCAAATCAGGTGATTCCAGTTTCCCAGTTTGGGAATAGCACAGCTTCTTCGTCGTTCCAATCAAACCAGGATGAATCACTTTGTGAGAAGCTTGATTTGGATACATAAAGTGGTGGAGAATCACCAGGAAGTTGAATAAATCTCATAGGAGTTGGGATGAAGAAGTTATCCCACTTTCAAATCAGGTGATTCCAGTTTCCCAGTTTGGGAATAGCACAGCTTCTTCGTCGTTCCAATCAAACCAGGATGAATCACTTTGTGAGAAGCTTGATTTGGATACATAAAGTGGTGGAGAATCACCAGGAAGTTGAATAAATCTCATAGGAGTTGGGAAGAAGAAGTTATCCCACTTTCAAATCAGGTGATTCCAGTTTCCCAGTTTGGGAATAGCACAGCTTCTTCGTCGTTCCAATCAAACCAGGATGAATCACTTTGTGAGAAGCTTGATTTGGATATAAAGTGGTGGAGAATCACCAGGAAGTTGAATAAATCTCATAGGAGTTGGCATGAAGAAGTTATCCCACTTTCAAATCAGGTGATTCCAGTTTCCCAGTTTGGGAATAGCACAGCTTCTTCGTCGTTCCAATCAAACCAGGATGAATCACTTTGTGAGAAGCTTGATTTGGATACATAAAGTGGTGGAGAATCACCAGGAAGTTGAATAAATCTCATAGGAGTTGGATGAAGAAGTTATCCCACTTTCAAATCAGGTGATTCCAGTTTCCCAGTTTGGGAATAGCACAGCTTCTTCGTCGTTCCAATCAAACCAGGATGAATCACTTGTGAGAAGCTTGATTTGGATACATAAAGTGGTGGAGAATCACCAGGAAGTTGAATAAATCTCATAGGAGTTGGCAGAAGAAGTTATCCCACTTTCAAATCAGGTGATTCCAGTTTCCCAGTTTGGGAATAGCACAGCTTCTTCGTCGTTCCAATCAAACCAGGATGAATCACTTTGTGAGAAGCTTGATTTGGATACATAAAGTGGTGGAGAATCACCAGGAAGTTGAATAAATCTCATAGGAGTTGGGAAGAAGAAGTTATCCCACTTTCAAATCAGGTGATTCCAGTTTCCCAGTTTGGGAATAGCACAGCTTCTTCGTCGTTCCAATCAAACCAGGATGAATCACTTTGTGAGAAGCTTGATTTGGATACATAAAGTGGTGGAGAATCACCAGGAAGTTGAATAAATCTCATAGGAGTTGGGAGAAGAAGTTATCCCACTTTCAAATCAGGTGATTCCAGTTTCCCAGTTTGGGAATAGCACAGCTTCTTCGTCGTTCCAATCAAACCAGGATGAATCACTTTGTGAGAAGCTTGATTTGGATACATAAAGTGGTGGAGAATCACCAGGAAGTTGAATAAATCATAGGAGTTGGGATGAAGAAGTTATCCCACTTTCAAATCAGGTGATTCCAGTTTCCCAGTTTGGGAATAGCACAGCTTCTTCGTCGTTCCAATCAAACCAGGATGAATCACTTTGTGAGAAGCTTGATTTGGATACATAAAGTGGTGGAGAATCACCAGGAAGTTGAATAAATCTCATAGGAGTTGGCAAGAAGAAGTTATCCCACTTTCAAATCAGGTGATTCCAGTTTCCCAGTTTGGGAATAGCACAGCTTCTTCGTCGTTCCAATCAAACCAGGATGAATCACTTTGTGAGAAGCTTGATTTGGATACATAAAGTGGTGGAGAATCACCAGGAAGTTGAATAAATCTCATAGGAGTTGCAATAGAAGTTATCCCAATTTCAAATCAGGTGATTCCAGTTTCCCAGTTTGGGAATAGCACAGCTTCTTCGTCGTTCCAATCAAACCAGGATGAATCATTGTGAGAAGCTTGATTTGGATACATAAAGTGGTGGAGAATCACCAGGAAGTTGAATAAATCTCATAGGAGTTGGGATGAAGAAGTTATCCCACTTTCAAATCAGGTGATTCCAGTTTCCCAGTTTGGGAATAGCACAGCTTCTTCGTCGTTCCAATCAAACCAGGATGAATCACTTTGTGAGAAGCTTGATTTGGATACATAAAGTGGTGGAGAATCACCAGGAAGTTGAATAAATCTCATAGGAGTTGGGATGAAGAAGTTATCCCACTTTCAAATCAGGTGATTCCAGTTTCCCAGTTTGGGAATAGCACAGCTTCTTCGTCGTTCCAATCAAACCAGGATGAATCACTTTGTGAGAAGCTTGATTTGGATACATAAAGTGGTGGAGAATCACCAGGAAGTTGAATAAATCTCATAGGAGTTGGCAAGAAGAAGTTATCCCACTTTCAAATCAGGTGATTCCAGTTTCCCAGTTTGGGAATAGCACAGCTTCTTCGTCGTTCCAATCAAACCAGGATGAATCACTTTGTGAGAAGCTTGATTTGGATACATAAAGTGGTGGAGAATCACCAGGAAGTTGAATAAATCTCATAGGAGTTGGGATGAAGAAGTTATCCCACTTTCAAATCAGGTGATTCCAGTTTCCCAGTTTGGGAATAGCACAGCTTCTTCGTCGTTCCAATCAAACCAGGATGAATCACTTTGTGAGAAGCTTGATTTGGATACATAAAGTGGTGGAGAATCACCAGGAAGTTGAATAAATCTCATAGGAGTTGGGATGAAGAAGTTATCCCACTTTCAAATCAGGTGATTCCAGTTTCCCAGTTTGGAATAGCACAGCTTCTTCGTCGTTCCAATCAAACCAGGATGAATCACTTTGTGAGAAGCTTGATTGGATACATAAAGTGGTGGAGAATCACCAGGAAGTTGAATAAATCTCATAGGAGTTGGGAAGAAGAAGTTATCCCACTTTCAAATCAGGTGATTCCAGTTTCCCAGTTTGGGAATAGCACAGCTTCTTCGTCGTTCCAATCAAACCAGGATGAATCACTTTGTGAGAAGCTTGATTTGGATACATAAAGTGGTGGAGAATCACCAGGAAGTTGAATCCAAAACAAGAGTTAATCTCCATAAATTAGAATAAGAATAAATCTCATAGGAGTTGGGATGAAGAAGTTATCCCACTTTCAAATCAGGTGATTCCAGTTTCCCAGTTTGGGAATAGCACAGCTTCTTCGTCGTTCCAATCAAACCAGGATGAATCACTTTGTGAGAAGCTTGATTTGGATACATAAAGTGGTGGAGAATCACCAGGAAGTTGAATAAATCTCATAGGAGTTGGGATGAAGAAGTTATCCCACTTTCAAATCAGGTGATTCCAGTTTCCCAGTTTGGGAATAGCACAGCTTCTTCGTCGTTCCAATCAAACCAGGATGAATCACTTTGTGAGAAGCTTGATTTGGATACATAAAGTGGTGGAGAATCACCAGGAAGTTGAATAAATCTCATAGGAGTTGGGATGAAGAAGTTATCCCACTTTCAAATCAGGTGATTCCAGTTTCCCAGTTTGGGAATAGCACAGCTTCTTCGTCGTTCCAATCAAACCAGGATGAATCACTTTGTGAGAAGCTTGATTTGGATACATAAAGTGGTGGAGAATCACCAGGAAGTTGAATAAATCTCATAGGAGTTGGGATGAAGAAGTTATCCCACTTTCAAATCAGGTGATTCCAGTTTCCCAGTTTGGGAATAGCACAGCTTCTTCGTCGTTCCAATCAAACCAGGATGAATCACTTTGTGAGAAGCTTGATTTGGATACATAAAGTGGTGGAGAATCACCAGGAAGTTGAATAAATCTCATAGGAGTTGGGAAGAAGAAGTTATCCCACTTTCAAATCAGGTGATTCCAGTTTCCCAGTTTGGGAATAGCACAGCTTCTTCGTCGTTCCAATCAAACCAGGATGAATCACTTTGTGAGAAGCTTGATTTGGATACATAAAGTGGTGGAGAATCACCAGGAAGTTGAATAAATCTCATAGGAGTTGGCAAGAAGAAGTTATCCCACTTTCAAATCAGGTGATTCCAGTTTCCCAGTTTGGGAATAGCACAGCTTCTTCGTCGTTCCAATCAAACCAGGATGAATCACTTTGTGAGAAGCTTGATTTGGATACATAAAGTGGTGGAGAATCACCAGGAAGTTGAATAAATCTCATAGGAGTTGGATGAAGAAGTTATCCCACTTTCAAATCAGGTGATTCCAGTTTCCCAGTTTGGGAATAGCACAGCTTCTTCGTCGTTCCAATCAAACCAGGATGAATCACTTTGTGAGAAGCTTGATTTGGATACATAAAGTGGTGGAGAATCACCAGGAAGTTGAATAAATCTCATAGGAGTTGGGATGAAGAAGTTATCCCACTTTCAAATCAGGTGATTCCAGTTTCCCAGTTTGGGAATAGCACAGCTTCTTCGTCGTTCCAATCAAACCAGGATGAATCACTTTGTGAGAAGCTTGATTTGGATACATAAAGTGGTGGAGAATCACCAGGAAGTTGAATAAATCTCATAGGAGTTGGCAAGAAGAAGTTATCCCACTTTCAAATCAGGTGATTCCAGTTTCCCAGTTTGGGAATAGCACAGCTTCTTCGTCGTTCCAATCAAACCAGGATGAATCACTTTGTGAGAAGCTTGATTTGGATACATAAAGTGGTGGAGAATCACCAGGAAGTTGAATAAATCTCATAGGAGTTGGGAAGAAGAAGTTATCCCACTTTCAAATCAGGTGATTCCAGTTTCCCAGTTTGGGAATAGCACAGCTTCTTCGTCGTTCCAATCAAACCAGGATGAATCACTTTGTGAGAAGCTTGATTTGGATACATAAAGTGGTGGAGAATCACCAGGAAGTTGAATAAATCTCATAGGAGTTGGGAGAAGAAGTTATCCCACTTTCAAATCAGGTGATTCCAGTTTCCCAGTTTGGGAATAGCACAGCTTCTTCGTCGTTCCAATCAAACCAGGATGAATCACTTTGTGAGAAGCTTGATTTGGATACATAAAGTGGTGGAGAATCACCAGGAAGTTGAATAAATCTCATAGGAGTTGGGATGAAGAAGTTATCCCACTTTCAAATCAGGTGATTCCAGTTTCCCAGTTTGGGAATAGCACAGCTTCTTCGTCGTTCCAATCAAACCAGGATGAATCACTTTGTGAGAAGCTTGATTTGGATACATAAAGTGGTGGAGAATCACCAGGAAGTTGAATAAATCTCATAGGAGTTGGCAAGAAGAAGTTATCCCACTTTCAAATCAGGTGATTCCAGTTTCCCAGTTTGGGAATAGCACAGCTTCTTCGTCGTTCCAATCAAACCAGGATGAATCACTTTGTGAGAAGCTTGATTTGGATACATAAAGTGGTGGAGAATCACCAGGAAGTTGAATAAATCTCATAGGAGTTGGGAAGAAGTTATCCCACTTTCAAATCAGGTGATTCCAGTTTCCCAGTTTGGGAATAGCACAGCTTCTTCGTCGTTCCAATCAAACCAGGATGAATCACTTTGTGAGAAGCTTGATTTGGATACATAAAGTGGTGGAGAATCACCAGGAAGTTGAATAAATCTCATAGGAGTTGGGATGAAGAAGTTATCCCACTTTCAAATCAGGTGATTCCAGTTTCCCAGTTTGGGAATAGCACAGCTTCTTCGTCGTTCCAATCAAACCAGGATGAATCACTTTGTGAGAAGCTTGATTTGGATACATAAAGTGGTGGAGAATCACCAGGAAGTTGAATAAATCTCATAGGAGTTGGGATGAAGAAGTTATCCCACTTTCAAATCAGGTGATTCCAGTTTCCCAGTTTGGGAATAGCACAGCTTCTTCGTCGTTCCAATCAAACCAGGATGAATCACTTTGTGAGAAGCTTGATTTGGATACATAAAGTGGTGGAGAATCACCAGGAAGTTGAATAAATCTCATAGGAGTTGGGATGAAGAAGTTATCCCACTTTCAAATCAGGTGATTCCAGTTTCCCAGTTTGGGAATAGCACAGCTTCTTCGTCGTTCCAATCAAACCAGGATGAATCACTTTGTGAGAAGCTTGATTTGGATACATAAAGTGGTGGAGAATCACCAGGAAGTTGAATAAATCTCATAGGAGTTGGGAAGAAGAAGTTATCCCACTTTCAAATCAGGTGATTCCAGTTTCCCAGTTTGGGAATAGCACAGCTTCTTCGTCGTTCCAATCAAACCAGGATGAATCACTTTGTGAGAAGCTTGATTTGGATACATAAAGTGGTGGAGAATCACCAGGAAGTTGAATAAATCTCATAGGAGTTGGAAGAAGAAGTTATCCCACTTTCAAATCAGGTGATTCCAGTTTCCCAGTTTGGGAATAGCACAGCTTCTTCGTCGTTCCAATCAAACCAGGATGAATCACTTTGTGAGAAGCTTGATTTGGATACATAAAGTGGTGGAGAATCACCAGGAAGTTGAATAAATCTCATAGGAGTTGGGATGAAGAAGTTATCCCACTTTCAAATCAGGTGATTCCAGTTTCCCAGTTTGGGAATAGCACAGCTTCTTCGTCGTTCCAATCAAACCAGGATGAATCACTTTGTGAGAAGCTTGATTTGGATACATAAAGTGGTGGAGAATCACCAGGAAGTTGAATAAATCTCATAGGAGTTGGGAAGAAGAAGTTATCCCACTTTCAAATCAGGTGATTCCAGTTTCCCAGTTTGGGAATAGCACAGCTTCTTCGTCGTTCCAATCAAACCAGGATGAATCACTTTGTGAGAAGCTTGATTTGGATACATAAAGTGGTGGAGAATCACCAGGAAGTTGAATAAATCTCATAGGAGTTGGCAAGAAGAAGTTATCCCACTTTCAAATCAGGTGATTCCAGTTTCCCAGTTTGGGAATAGCACAGCTTCTTCGTCGTTCCAATCAAACCAGGATGAATCACTTTGTGAGAAGCTTGATTTGGATACATAAAGTGGTGGAGAATCACCAGGAAGTTGAATAAATCTCATAGGAGTTGGGATGAAGAAGTTATCCCACTTTCAAATCAGGTGATTCCAGTTTCCCAGTTTGGGAATAGCACAGCTTCTTCGTCGTTCCAATCAAACCAGGATGAATCACTTTGTGAGAAGCTTGATTTGGATACATAAAGTGGTGGAGAATCACCAGGAAGTTGAATAAATCTCATAGGAGTTGGGATGAAGAAGTTATCCCACTTTCAAATCAGGTGATTCCAGTTTCCCAGTTTGGGAATAGCACAGCTTCTTCGTCGTTCCAATCAAACCAGGATGAATCACTTTGTGAGAAGCTTGATTTGGATACATAAAGTGGTGGAGAATCACCAGGAAGTTGAATAAATCTCATAGGAGTTGGGATGAAGAAGTTATCCCACTTTCAAATCAGGTGATTCCAGTTTCCCAGTTTGGGAATAGCACAGCTTCTTCGTCGTTCCAATCAAACCAGGATGAATCACTTTGTGAGAAGCTTGATTTGGATACATAAAGTGGTGGAGAATCACCAGGAAGTTGAATAAATCTCATAGGAGTTGGGAAGAAGAAGTTATCCCACTTTCAAATCAGGTGATTCCAGTTTCCCAGTTTGGGAATAGCACAGCTTCTTCGTCGTTCCAATCAAACCAGGATGAATCACTTTGTGAGAAGCTTGATTTGGATACATAAAGTGGTGGAGAATCACCAGGAAGTTGAATAAATCTCATAGGAGTTGGGAAGAAGAAGTTATCCCACTTTCAAATCAGGTGATTCCAGTTTCCCAGTTTGGGAATAGCACAGCTTCTTCGTCGTTCCAATCAAACCAGGATGAATCACTTTGTGAGAAGCTTGATTTGGATACATAAAGTGGTGGAGAATCACCAGGAAGTTGAATAAATCTCATAGGAGTTGGCAAGAAGAAGTTATCCCACTTTCAAATCAGGTGATTCCAGTTTCCCAGTTTGGGAATAGCACAGCTTCTTCGTCGTTCCAATCAAACCAGGATGAATCACTTTGTGAGAAGCTTGATTTGGATACATAAAGTGGTGGAGAATCACCAGGAAGTTGAATAAATCTCATAGGAGTTGGGAAGAAGAAGTTATCCCACTTTCAAATCAGGTGATTCCAGTTTCCCAGTTTGGGAATAGCACAGCTTCTTCGTCGTTCCAATCAAACCAGGATGAATCACTTTGTGAGAAGCTTGATTTGGATACATAAAGTGGTGGAGAATCACCAGGAAGTTGAATAAATCTCATAGGAGTTGGGAAGAAGAAGTTATCCCACTTTCAAATCAGGTGATTCCAGTTTCCCAGTTTGGGAATAGCACAGCTTCTTCGTCGTTCCAATCAAACCAGGATGAATCACTTTGTGAGAAGCTTGATTTGGATACATAAAGTGGTGGAGAATCACCAGGAAGTTGAATAAATCTCATAGGAGTTGGGATGAAGAAGTTATCCCACTTTCAAATCAGGTGATTCCAGTTTCCCAGTTTGGGAATAGCACAGCTTCTTCGTCGTTCCAATCAAACCAGGATGAATCACTTTGTGAGAAGCTTGATTTGGATACATAAAGTGGTGGAGAATCACCAGGAAGTTGAATAAATCTCATAGGAGTTGGGAAGAAGAAGTTATCCCACTTTCAAATCAGGTGATTCCAGTTTCCCAGTTTGGGAATAGCACAGCTTCTTCGTCGTTCCAATCAAACCAGGATGAATCACTTTGTGAGAAGCTTGATTTGGATACATAAAGTGGTGGAGAATCACCAGGAAGTTGAATAAATCTCATAGGAGTTGGCAAGAAGAAGTTATCCCACTTTCAAATCAGGTGATTCCAGTTTCCCAGTTTGGGAATAGCACAGCTTCTTCGTCGTTCCAATCAAACCAGGATGAATCACTTTGTGAGAAGCTTGATTTGGATACATAAAGTGGTGGAGAATCACCAGGAAGTTGAATAAATCTCATAGGAGTTGGGATGAAGAAGTTATCCCACTTTCAAATCAGGTGATTCCAGTTTCCCAGTTTGGGAATAGCACAGCTTCTTCGTCGTTCCAATCAAACCAGGATGAATCACTTTGTGAGAAGCTTGATTTGGATACATAAAGTGGTGGAGAATCACCAGGAAGTTGAATAAATCTCATAGGAGTTGGCAAGAAGAAGTTATCCCACTTTCAAATCAGGTGATTCCAGTTTCCCAGTTTGGGAATAGCACAGCTTCTTCGTCGTTCCAATCAAACCAGGATGAATCACTTTGTGAGAAGCTTGATTTGGATACATAAAGTGGTGGAGAATCACCAGGAAGTTGAATAAATCTCATAGGAGTTGGCAAGAAGAAGTTATCCCACTTTCAAATCAGGTGATTCCAGTTTCCCAGTTTGGGAATAGCACAGCTTCTTCGTCGTTCCAATCAAACCAGGATGAATCACTTTGTGAGAAGCTTGATTTGGATACATAAAGTGGTGGAGAATCACCAGGAAGTTGAATAAATCTCATAGGAGTTGGGAAGAAGAAGTTATCCCACTTTCAAATCAGGTGATTCCAGTTTCCCAGTTTGGGAATAGCACAGCTTCTTCGTCGTTCCAATCAAACCAGGATGAATCACTTTGTGAGAAGCTTGATTTGGATACATAAAGTGGTGGAGAATCACCAGGAAGTTGAATAAATCTCATAGGAGTTGGGAAGAAGAAGTTATCCCACTTTCAAATCAGGTGATTCCAGTTTCCCAGTTTGGGAATAGCACAGCTTCTTCGTCGTTCCAATCAAACCAGGATGAATCACTTTGTGAGAAGCTTGATTTGGATACATAAAGTGGTGGAGAATCACCAGGAAGTTGAATAAATCTCATAGGAGTTGGGATGAAGAAGTTATCCCACTTTCAAATCAGGTGATTCCAGTTTCCCAGTTTGGGAATAGCACAGCTTCTTCGTCGTTCCAATCAAACCAGGATGAATCACTTTGTGAGAAGCTTGATTTGGATACATAAAGTGGTGGAGAATCACCAGGAAGTTGAATAAATCTCATAGGAGTTGGCAAGAAGAAGTTATCCCACTTTCAAATCAGGTGATTCCAGTTTCCCAGTTTGGGAATAGCACAGCTTCTTCGTCGTTCCAATCAAACCAGGATGAATCACTTTGTGAGAAGCTTGATTTGGATACATAAAGTGGTGGAGAATCACCAGGAAGTTGAATAAATCTCATAGGAGTTGGCAAGAAGAAGTTATCCCACTTTCAAATCAGGTGATTCCAGTTTCCCAGTTTGGGAATAGCACAGCTTCTTCGTCGTTCCAATCAAACCAGGATGAATCACTTTGTGAGAAGCTTGATTTGGATACATAAAGTGGTGGAGAATCACCAGGAAGTTGAATAAATCTCATAGGAGTTGGGATGAAGAAGTTATCCCACTTTCAAATCAGGTGATTCCAGTTTCCCAGTTTGGGAATAGCACAGCTTCTTCGTCGTTCCAATCAAACCAGGATGAATCACTTTGTGAGAAGCTTGATTTGGATACATAAAGTGGTGGAGAATCACCAGGAAGTTGAATAAATCTCATAGGAGTTGGGAAGAAGAAGTTATCCCACTTTCAAATCAGGTGATTCCAGTTTCCCAGTTTGGGAATAGCACAGCTTCTTCGTCGTTCCAATCAAACCAGGATGAATCACTTTGTGAGAAGCTTGATTTGGATACATAAAGTGGTGGAGAATCACCAGGAAGTTGAATAAATCTCATAGGAGTTGGGATGAAGAAGTTATCCCACTTTCAAATCAGGTGATTCCAGTTTCCCAGTTTGGGAATAGCACAGCTTCTTCGTCGTTCCAATCAAACCAGGATGAATCACTTTGTGAGAAGCTTGATTTGGATACATAAAGTGGTGGAGAATCACCAGGAAGTTGAATAAATCTCATAGGAGTTGGGAAGAAGAAGTTATCCCACTTTCAAATCAGGTGATTCCAGTTTCCCAGTTTGGGAATAGCACAGCTTCTTCGTCGTTCCAATCAAACCAGGATGAATCACTTTGTGAGAAGCTTGATTTGGATACATAAAGTGGTGGAGAATCACCAGGAAGTTGAATAAATCTCATAGGAGTTGGCAAGAAGAAGTTATCCCACTTTCAAATCAGGTGATTCCAGTTTCCCAGTTTGGGAATAGCACAGCTTCTTCGTCGTTCCAATCAAACCAGGATGAATCACTTTGTGAGAAGCTTGATTTGGATACATAAAGTGGTGGAGAATCACCAGGAAGTTGAATAAATCTCATAGGAGTTGGCAAGAAGAAGTTATCCCACTTTCAAATCAGGTGATTCCAGTTTCCCAGTTTGGGAATAGCACAGCTTCTTCGTCGTTCCAATCAAACCAGGATGAATCACTTTGTGAGAAGCTTGATTTGGATACATAAAGTGGTGGAGAATCACCAGGAAGTTGAATAAATCTCATAGGAGTTGGAAGAAGAAGTTATCCCACTTTCAAATCAGGTGATTCCAGTTTCCCAGTTTGGGAATAGCACAGCTTCTTCGTCGTTCCAATCAAACCAGGATGAATCACTTTTTGAGAAGCTTGATTTGGATACATAAAGTGGTGGAGAATCACCAGGAAGTTGAATAAATCTCATAGGAGTTGGGAAAGAAGTTATCCCACTTTCAAATCAGGTGATTCCAGTTTCCCAGTTTGGGAATAGCACAGCTTCTTCGTCGTTCCAATCAAACCAGGATGAATCACTTTGAGAAGCTTGATTTGGATACATAAAGTGGTGTAGAATGACCAGGAAGTTGAATAAATCTCATAGGATTTGGGATGAAGAAGTTATCCCACTTTCAAATCAAGTGATTCCAGTATCCCAATTTTGGAATAGCACAGCTTCTTCATCGTTCCAATCAAACCAGGATGAACCACTTTGTGAGAAGCTTGATTTGGATACATAAAGTGGTGGAGAATTGTTGACATGAAAGCATGAATGACATAGAGGAAGAAGAAATCAAGTCAAGACATACATCCGGAGTGATCAAAGTAAGCTTGTCCGTACAAGTGTGATCTAACTTGGCGTGCAAGGCAAGAGGAGACTTATCTGTGATCAAGAAGGATGTTATACTTGCCTTAAGATATTTAAAAGATGTCGGCCAAGAGAAGGGATCCGTTGAAGAAGAAGACAAGGTGGTTCAAAGGAGAGAGAGCCGTTTGGTGCTGTCGCTTTCCACCTTGGCTGTGCGCAACCTGCCCTTGATCAGGCCTCTTTGTTTATTCTTTTCTTCTATGTCAACTTGCCATTAGTTTATTCATTGTTGCATCTATTTAAAGTATGTAATCAGAACCAAATGGATCAAGGAAAAATACACTTCCTCACTTCTCTCTTATGTTTTCGAAATCTCTCTCTCTCTCTCTCTCTCTCTCGGATTCTTAGTAAAACCCTAGCTATCTCTTCTCTTTGTTCTTGATAAATCACACAAGCCACTCTTATAACTCATTCATTTTATCATGGTATCAGAGCAACAAAGCTCTTGAAACCCTTATCTACTTCCGCAAAACAAATCTCTGTTTCTTTTCTTGCCGGTCTTTGAATCCTCAAGATGGAGAACAACAACAACAACAACAACAACAACCGCATCAGCATACCTGTGACTCTGAAGGGGATTAACTACCTCTTATGGGCCAGGATGGTGAAAATTGCCCTTGGAGGAAAGGGTTTGTGGAGTCATGTCTCAGCAGAAGCGGCTCCAAAACAAACCAACCAAGGAGAAGATGGACAGGAAATGGTGGTAGCTGATGAAGACAAGTGGGCTCAGGAAGACCTCATGGTTCTCACAGTGCTCCTCAGCTCTCTTGAACCCGCCATCATGGAGTCTTACTCTTACTGTGAGACTACCAAACAGCTGTGGGATACACTTTACAAAGTGTATGGAAATGTCTCCAACCTCACAAGAGTCTTTGAAGTGAAGAGAGCCATCAATGCGCTCAACCAAGGAGATGTGGAGTTTCAACCACACTTTGGCAAGTTTAGGTCTCTTTGGGCAGAGATGGAACTGCTAAGACCACACACCACTGACCATGCCACGCTTCTAACCAGGCGTGAGGAGGACAGAGTGTTTGGACTGCTGCTCACTCTTAACCCATCTTATGGGAGCTTGATCAAGCACATCCTAAGAGCTGACAAGCTACCTGACCTGGATGAAGTATGTGCTCAAATCCAGAAGGAAGAAGGCTCAGTGGGCTTGTTTGGTGGCAAGGGAGACTTAAGCATGGCGCATCAAGCAGAACAAGCAGTGGCAAACAAGGCGGCTTACAAACAAGATGAGAGGAAAGGCCTGACCTGTGACCACTGCAAGAAGAAGGGTCACTTGAAGGACAAATGCTGGATACTCCATCCCCACCTTAAGCCCAGCAAGTTTAGGGAGACTCGCTCCCAATACCAAGATGCAAGGGCCAACTTCTCAGCTGATGGTGCGGAGCCAACAACACCAATCACCATGGGCATAAGCAACCTAGGTGTGGGAAGTGCAACTGCCTCCACATCAGGCTATGCCACGCCAAGGGCCAACCTGGATGAGACCATCAAGAAGTCTGACTTAACTGCTCTCATCAAGGCTCTAAAAGAATCTGGTATATCTAAAAACCTTGGTGTTTCTCTTAATGCTTCACATACTGCTAATGACACTATAAGAGTTTTTAAATCGGCTAAGCCCTTAGTTATAGATTCTGGTGCTTCTCATCACATGATAAGTGACTTAGAACTGATTAAAAACATAGAACCGGCCTTAGGAAATGTGATGATAGCAAATGGAGATAAAATCCCAATAAAAGGTGTAGGTAACCTTAAACTGTTTGATAAAGAAACTAAGGCTTTCTATATGCCCACCTTTGCTTCAAATCTATTATCTGTTAAGAAAGTAACTAATGATCTCAATTGTCAAGTTACATTCACGCCTAACAGTGTGTACTTTCAGGATATTGATTCTAGTAAGTTGCTTGGCAAAGGTGTTACCAAGGGAGACTTGTACTTGCTTGAGGACACAAGATCCACAACTGATTTATTTCCTGCTTTTCATTCTGTTTCTGAATTCCCTAAAGATGTAATATGGCATGCTAGACTAGGACATCCTCATTCTCATGCCTTGAACATCCTGTTACCTAGCATTTCTTTTAAAAGTGATTGTGAGGCTTGTATCTTAGGAAAACATTGTAGAACTGTGTTTCCTAAATCAAAGACTCAATATGATAATTGCTTTGATCTCATACATTCTGACGTATGGACTGCCCCATGTGCATCTAGAGAGCAACATAAATATTTTGTGACATTCATTGATGAAAAATCTAAATACACATGGATCACCTTGTTGCAATCTAAGGATAGAGTGCTAGAAGCTTTTAAAAACTTTCAGAGCTATATAACTAACCATTTCAATGTTAAGATCAAAATTCTTAGATCAGATAATGGTGGTGAGTATACTAGCACAGCCTTCAAACAACACCTAGCCTCACATGGAATCATTCAACAAACTAGCTGCCCTTATACACCTCAACAAAATGGAGTTGCTGAGAGAAAGAATAGACACTTGATGGAAGTGGCGAGGAGTATGATGTTCCATGCCAATGTACCTAAACGTTTTTGGGGAGATGCAGTGGTCACGGCCACCTATCTAATCAACCGCACACCTACAAGAGTCCTCCTTGATGCCACTCCCTATGAGGTACTAAACAAATCTAGATCATCCATTGACCATTTGCGTGTGTTTGGGTGTGTGTGTTTTGTTTTGATTCCAGGAGAATTAAGGAACAAGCTAGAAGCAAAGAGCACAAAGGCTATGTTTATTGGGTACTCCACACATCAGAAAGGGTACAAATGCTACGTACCAGAAACAAGGAGAGTCCTAGTATCCAGAGATGTTAAGTTCATGGAATCCAAGGCCTACTATGATGAGAAGAGTTGGGGAGAACTCAAAGATCTATCTCATTCTGCCTCGGACAGAGCTAACAACCTGAAAGTTCTTATGGAAAGACTTGGCATCAGCTTACCAAGGGAACCAGAAAAGAGCCGGGATACTACCCCTCAGCATGATGGAGCTGAGGTACGAGATAATGAAGTCTCTCATCATGATCATGAGGGGGGCAATGGAGAAAAATCTGCGCAAGATCAACCTGAACAATCTGCGCAAGCTCAACCTGAAGAAAACTCAGTATTGTCTCATGATCAAGATGAGATGGAACAACCAGAAACTGAAGCTCAAGGTAGTGAACCTGAGCAGACACCAGCCCTAAGAAGAAGTACAAGGATCAGGAGACCGACTTCAGATTGGGTTAAGACAAGAATCTACTACAATGCTCAAGCCGTGGCACATCCAGTAAGTGGAGTATGCACCCTTGCTCAATATCCAGAAGAACATCAAGCCTTTGTGAGTTCATTGGACCAGGAATGGATACCAAAAACGTATGCAGAAGCTATGGAGGATGATGAATGGAGGAGCTCAGTGGATGATGAAATGGGGGCCATGGAAAGGAATAACACCTGGTATGAGACAGAGCTTCCAAAAGGGAAGAAAGCCGTGACTAGCAGGCTCATACATACCATCAAGTACCTTGCAAATGGGAAGCCAGAAAGGAAAAAGACCAGACTAGTGGCAAGAGGTTACACACAAGTATATGGAGAAGACTACCTAGACACTTTTGCACCAGTAGCCAAGCTCCATACTATCCGGATCCTCCTCTCATTGGCAGTGAACCTAGAATGGGATCTTTGGCAAATGGATGTGAAGAATGCATTCTTGCAAGGTGAACTAGAGGATGAAGTATATATGAGGCCACCTCCCGGAATGGAAGAGATGGTGAAACCAGGGAATGTTCTCAGACTCAGGAAGGCTATCTATGGCCTGAAACAATCACCAAGAGCTTGGTACCACAAGCTAAGCACCACACTAAATGGGAGAGGCTTTGTGAAGTCTCAAGCGGATCACACACTGTTTACTCTCACCAGCCAGCAAGGGATCGTTGTGATTCTGGTCTATGTGGATGACATCATCATCACTGGTAGTGACAAGGAAGAGATCAGCTCAACTAAGACATTCCTCAAGACCGCATTTGACATCAAAGACCTAGGAGAACTGAAATATTTCCTTGGCATTGAGATGTGTAGATCAAGGGAGGGATTGTTCATGTCCCAAAGGAAGTATACTTTGGACATCCTAAAGGAGGCAGGAGACCTTGGAGGAAGAGTGGCCAAGACACCACTAGAAGAAGGCTACAAGGTTATGCGTGAGGGGGAGTTTGATGCAACTCCCTTTGAGGATGTCAAGAGGTATAGAAGAATGGTTGGGAAGCTTATCTATCTTACTATCACAAGGCCGGATGTGTGTTTTGCTGTGAACCAGGTGAGCCAACACATGCAAGCTCCTAAGGTACATCATTGGAACATGGTGGAAAGGATCTTGAGATACTTAAGAGAGGCGCCAGGTCAGGGAGTGTGGATGGCTTGCAATAAGAGTACTGAAGTTGTTGGGTATTGTGATGCTGATTGGGCTGGAGATAGAGTTGATAGGAGATCAACCACAGGCTATTGCACCTTTATTGGAGGAAACCTAGTCACATGGAAGAGCAAGAAGCAGAAGGTGGTCTCTTGCTCAAGTGCTGAGGCAGAGTACCGATCTATGAGGAAGCTTACTAGTGAACTCATATGGATCAAGGGACTGCTAAAGGACTTGGGCATAGAGATCTCCACGCCAATGACTATGCATTGTGACAATCAGGCAGCAATACACATTGCATCAAACTCTGTGTTCCATGAGAGGACTAAGCATATAGAAGTGGACTGTCACAAGGTGAGACAAGCAGTGGAGCAGCAAGTGATTCTTCCATGCTACACAAGAAGTGAAGATCAACTAGCTGACATATTCACCAAGGCAGCCAGCAGCAAGGTTTGTGAGTTCATCCACCCTAAACTTGGACTCACGGATCTTCCATGTCACTGATCTCTCCTCCCATGAAGTGTTCTACTCTTTTTCCTTGGTTAGGGTTTTATCCCATGAGGTTTTTTTTCCTAGCTAAGGTTTTAATGAGGGAATAGCTTCATGGTGTCCAAGCTTGACTTGTCCCACACGGTCAAGCTTGAGGGGGAGTGTTGACATGAAAGCATGAATGACATAGAGGAAGAAGAAATCAAGTCAAGACATACATCCGGAGTGATCAAAGTAAGCTTGTCCGTACAAGTGTGATCTAACTTGGCGTGCAAGGCAAGAGGAGACTTATCTGTGATCAAGAAGGATGTTATACTTGCCTTAAGATATTTAAAAGATGTCGGCCAAGAGAAGGGATCCGTTGAAGAAGAAGACAAGGTGGTTCAAAGGAGAGAGAGCCGTTTGGTGCTGTCGCTTTCCACCTTGGCTGTGCGCAACCTGCCCTTGATCAGGCCTCTTTGTTTATTCTTTTCTTCTATGTCAACTTGCCATTAGTGTTGAGATGAGGAAGCCATTATGAGAAGGAGAAGTAGAGTTGTGCAAGTAATGGGAGAGTGTACGGCCTATGTACGGATAGGGCATGTACGGATAGAGCATGTACGGATAGGGCATGACCGTACAGCTTAGGAAACATGAAGGAAGAAGGAGATGGACGAGTGAAGCCTCTAGAGTACACGGAAGGTTTAAGCTGATCAGACCGTTTAGAGATGAGGGCGGGACGAGCCTTATCCATCCAGTCTTTGGACAGGCTGTAAAGGCAAAGCAAAAGCATGTGAGCTTTGCCATCCGTTGAATTCAAAAGAGACGCTCCCTTCTTCCCTTGACTTCACATGCTTATGACTAGTGCCATTTCCCTTTACTTGTAAACCCTAATGTATCTCCTATAAATATTGTAATCCCATCTCATAATAAGATTAGAAAGTTCTAAACAAATCAATCTCTCTATACTTTTCACAATGATTCTCATTTAGTCTCTTAATCTCTTTAATCTCTCTAATCTCTTCTCTATTCTTATCTAAACTCAGATTATAGTTTACATTACTCAAAAGTGATATGGTATCAGAGCCAGGTTGAGTTCAATCTGAGTTCTTGGCGTTTTTCTCTTGAAGATTCAAACTTGAAACTTTGAGAGATCAAGTGAGAGTGGTGTGAGTGTTCTTGAAAGAAGCTGCATCCCGAGAGCTACATCTTCATTCCGGGAGTCTTATCTAGCTGTTTGAGGGTTCCTTGAAGAGTAAAGACAAGACACGGAAGGGTTTGAGCTGGTGGTGTAGTTCTGAGTCTCAAGATCAAGTCTTTTACAAGTTATTTAAGTGAAGCCGCTTAAGATGGAGAGTGGTTCCAAGATGAAGGTTGCTGTGACTTTCAAGGGAAGTAACTACCTAGTATGGTCTAGGATGGTGAAGACTGCTGTGGGAAGTAAGGGTTTATGGAAGCACATCACATCTGGTGAGGCTCCAAAACTCATTACTCAAGGAGGAGACAAGGAGAGTGTCTCGGAAGCTGAAGCTGAGAAGTGGCAACAAGAGGACATGATGGTGATGTCTGCTCTTCATAGCTCGTGGAGCCAGCCATTCTTGATGCTTACAGCTACTGTGAGACAGCCAAGGAGCTGTGGGAAACATTGAAGAAGGTGTATGGAAACACCTCTAACCTCAGCCGGGTCTTTGAAGTGAAGAAAGCTTTGAATGATCTAACTCAGGAGGACATGGAGTTCACTAAGCATTTGGGGAGGTTCCGGACACTCTGGTCAGAGCTGGAGATGCTGAGGCCTAGCACCACTGATCCGGAGCTGCTGAATGAAAGAAGAGAGCAAGACAAGGTCTTTGGGTTGTTGCTGACATTGAATCCAAGCTACAGTGGGTTGATTCAGCATATGTTGAGGGCTGAGAAGCTGCCGGACCTGGAGGATGCGTGTGCTCAGATACAAAAGGAGCAAGGCTCCATTGGCTTGTTTGGTGGTAAAGGAGACTTGTCCCTAGCCAATGCTGCGCAAACTGATCATGAGGAGATACCACAAGCCAACAGAGCAGCACACGGCAAGTATGAAGACAGGAAGTTCAATGGCAATTGTGATCACTGCAAGAAGCATGGACACAAGAAGAACCAGTGCTGGATACTACATCCTCATCTGAAGCCGGCGAAGTTCATGAAGGAAAGGGAGGCAAGAGCTCATGCTTCAGAGGGAACGAGTGGAGCCGGATCATCTAGCCGTGGAGCTGAAGGAGAGGGACGTGAAGGTGATGGCAAGGCACTGGTGACATACTCAGGAGCTCCTAACATCCGTGGCAATGATCAGGACTTCATCAGGAGATCCGAGATGGATGCCCTCATCAAAATGCTCAAGGAGAATGGTAACACTTATGGGTACTCCTTTGGTGCATCCATGATAGCTAAGACTATAGAAACATCTCATTGTGTTGCTGATATTGCTAGGATGGATAGAGTTAAAAACAATGAACAGGCTAGACATGAGTACACCTTTGCTAGAAATGCTAGGATGAATCATGAACTAAATGCATTTAGATCACCTTTGAACCTTTGTCATAATGCTAGCAGTATAACTAAGCCACTAATTGTTGATTCTGGTGCATCTCATCACATGATTAGTGATACAAACCTGATTAAGGATATAGAACCAACTAGTGGACATGTTATGATTGCAAATGGGGACAAGATCCCTATTAGAGGAATAGGGAACTTGAAATTGTTTGATAAGAACACTAGAGCTTTCTACATGCCTGAATTTACATCTAACTTGCTATCTGTTAAGAAATGCACAACTGATTTGAATTGCAATGTTATATTCAGTCCTAATGATGTAAAGTTTCAGGATATTGAGAGCAGCCACTTGATTGGAAAAGGAATCACTAAAGGAGAGTTGTATTTGCTTGAAGAACTTGATCCTGTTTCCAATTACAATTGCTCGTTTACTACTGCTTCTAGTTTAAATAAAAATGCTTTGTGGCATGCTAGATTAGGACACCCTCATGGTAGAGCTTTGAACTTGATGTTACCAGGTGTTTTATTTGAGAATAAGGATTGTGAAGCTTGCATTTTAGGCAAGCATTGTAAAACTGTGTTTCCAAACTCTACTAGTGTTTATGATAAGTGCTTTGATCTTATTCATTCTGATGTTTGGACTGCACCTTGCATATCTAGAGACAATCATAAATACTTTGTCACATTCATTGATGAAAAATCCAAATACACCTGGTTAACTTTAATCCCATCAAAAGATAGAGTGATAGATGCATTTAAGAACTTTCAAGCTTATGTGACTAACCATTATAATGCCAAGATTAAAATTCTTAGATCAGATAATGGAGGGGAGTACACAAGCTATGCGTTCAAAAGTCATCTAGAGCATCATGGGATCTTGCATCAAACAAGCTGTCCTTATACTCCACAACAGAATGGGGTAGCTGAGAGGAAGAACCGACACCTGATGGAGGTTGCTAGGTCCCTGATGTTCCAAGCAAACGTTCCAAAGAGGTTTTGGAGTGATGCTGTGGCTACTGCTTGTTATTTGATCAACAGGATTCCCACAAAGGTGTTGAAGGATCAAGCACCATTTGAAGTTCTGAACAAGCACAAGCCATCAGTGGATTACTTGAGAGTATTTGGATGTTTATGCTTTGTGTTGGTACCAGGAGAGTTGAGAAACAAGTTAGATGCAAGGAGCACTAAGGCTATGTTCATTGGCTACTCAACAACACAAAAGGGATACAAGTGCTATGATCCAGCAACTAGAAGAGTCCTAATCTCTAGAGATGTGAAGTTCATAGAAGCAAGAGGATACTATGAAGAAAAGAATCAAGAGGAGTTAAAGGATTTAACATCAGACAAGGCAGGCGCGTTAAGACTGATTTTGGAAGGTCTAGGTATCAAGATGAACCAGGATCCAAATGTGGGGAGGAGGAACCAACATGAGAGTTCTCCTGCCCCTGTTGAAGCCAATCAGTCACCTCACCTTGATCGTGAGGGGGGAAGGGACTCTGAAACTCAAGAAGATGGTCAGGATGGAACCGGCTTGAGTGAAGAAGAAGAAGAGAGTGTTTCAGGCTCTCACAATCAAGGTGATCAAAGCCAAGGAGAAGGAGAAGCTCAGGCTGAAGCACCAGAACCGAGTGTCCAAGAGGAGCAGGTTCAGAACCAACCAGCATTGAGGAGAAGCACAAGGCTGAGAAAGGATCCTTCTAGTTGGGTAAACACGCGAGTGTACTACAATGCCCAAGCTGTGGAGCATCCTACTCAAGCTGTGTGTTCCTTTGCTCAATACCCTGAAGAACATTGTGCTTTTATGGTAAACTTGGATGAGAACTACATACCAAGAAGCTATGAAGAGGCAATGATGGATAAAGAATGGAAGGAATCAGTTGGAGCTGAGGCAGGAGCTATGATCAAGAATGATACATGGTATGAGAGTGAGTTACCAAAAGGGAAGAAGGCTGTGACTAGTAGATGGATCTTCACAATCAAGTATAAAGCTGATGGAAAGGTGGAGAGGAAGAAGTCAAGACTGGTTGCAAGAGGCTTTACTCAAACTTATGGAGAAGATTACATTGAGACCTTTGCACCAGTAGCTAAACTACACACAATTCGGATTGTCTTAAGCTTAGCTGTGAACCTTGGATGGGGCTTATGGCAAATGGATGTGAAGAATGCATTCCTACAAGGAGAGCTGGAGGATGAAGTGTATATGCATCCACCTCCAGGCTTGGAACACTTAGTGAAGAGAGGGAATGTGTTGAGACTGAAGAAAGCTATCTATGGACTGAAGCAATCACCAAGAGCTTGGTACAACAAGCTGAGTACTACTCTGAATGGCCGAGGCTTCAAGAAGTCTGAACTAGACCACACCCTCTTCACACTCACCACTCCCTCAGGTATGATTGCACTCCTTGTGTATGTTGATGATATCATTATCACAGGAAGTGATAAGGAAGGTATCATAGCAACCAAGGAGTTCCTTAAATCCATGTTTGAGATTAAAGACTTGGGAGAAATGAAATACTTTCTTGGAATTGAGATATGTAGATCCAAGGAAGGTTTGTTCATGTCCCAAAGGAAGTATACACTTGATCTTTTGAAAGGTGCAGGTGCTTATGGAGGCAAGACAGCAAGGATGCCTATGGAGGATGGCTACAAAGTCCCACGAGAGGGGGAGATTGAAGACAGCAAACCTTATCAGGATCCTAAACTCTATAGAAAGCTAGTTGGTAAATTGATCTACCTTACCATAACTAGACCTGACATTTGCTTTGCTGTGAATCAGGTGAGTCAACACATGCAAGTGCCTAAGGAACATCATTGGCGCATGGTGGAGAGGATCTTGATGTATCTCAACGGCTCACCTGATCAAGGAGTATGGATGGGTTGCAATGGGAGCACTGAAGTGGTTGGATACTGTGATGCGGATTGGGCTGGTGATAGAGCAGATAGGAGATCAACCACAGGCTATTGCACATTCATTGGAGGCAACTTGGTTACTTGGAAGAGTAAGAAGCAGAAGGTGGTGTCTTGCTCAAGTGCAGAAGCTGAGTATAGAGCTATGCTGAAGCTGACCAACGAGCTGGTGTGGATCAAGGGCATCTTGAAGCATTTGGAGATTGATCAAGCCACGCCAATGACAATGCATTGTGATAACCAAGCTGCCATCCACATTGCCTCCAACTCGGTGTTCCATGAGAGAACCAAGCACATTGAAGTGGATTGTCACAAGGTGAGGCAGATGATCATCTTAGGAGTCATCTTGCCATGCTACACAAGAAGTGAAGATCAGTTAGCGGATGTGTTCACCAAGGCTGCAAGACAGAAGACAATGGAGTCCATTCACATCAGGTTGGGCCTCATTGATCTTGGGAAGAGAAGGAGCTGATCCCCTTTGGCTGTGAGGTCTTTACTCTTTTTCCCTTATCAAGGTTTTATCCCAATGGGTTTTCCTTGGTAAGGTTTTTAATGAGGAAGATCTCATGGCTGTCCAATCTTAGACTTTCACAAAGCTAAGATTGAGGGGGAGTGTTGAGATGAGGAAGCCATTATGAGAAGGAGAAGTAGAGTTGTGCAAGTAATGGGAGAGTGTACGGCCTATGTACGGATAGGGCATGTACGGATAGAGCATGTACGGATAGGGCATGACCGTACAGCTTAGGAAACATGAAGGAAGAAGGAGATGGACGAGTGAAGCCTCTAGAGTACACGGAAGGTTTAAGCTGATCAGACCGTTTAGAGATGAGGGCGGGACGAGCCTTATCCATCCAGTCTTTGGACAGGCTGTAAAGGCAAAGCAAAAGCATGTGAGCTTTGCCATCCGTTGAATTCAAAAGAGACGCTCCCTTCTTCCCTTGACTTCACATGCTTATGACTAGTGCCATTTCCCTTTACTTGTAAACCCTAATGTATCTCCTATAAATATTGTAATCCCATCTCATAATAAGATTAGAAAGTTCTAAACAAATCAATCTCTCTATACTTTTCACAATGATTCTCATTTAGTCTCTTAATCTCTTTAATCTCTCTAATCTCTTCTCTATTCTTATCTAAACTCAGATTATAGTTTACATTACTCAAAAGTGATAATTAGTTAATTCATTGTTGCATCTATTTAAAGTATGTAATCAGAACCAAATGGATCAAGGAAAAATATACTTCCTCACTTCTCTCTTATGTTTTCGAAATCTCACTCTCTCTCTCTCTCTCTCTCGGATTCTTAGTAAAACCCTAGCTATCTCTTCTCTTTGTTCTTGATAAATCACACAAGCCACTCTTATAACTCATTCATTTTATCAAGAATGACCAGGAAGTTGAATAAATCTCATAGGAGTTGGGATGAAGAAGTTATCCCACTTTCAAATCAGGTGATTCCAGTTTCCCAGTTTGGGAATAGCACAGCTTCTTTGTCGTTCCAATCAAACCAGGATGAATCACTTTGTGAGAATCTTGATTTGGATATATAAAGTGGTGGAGAATCACCAGGAAGTTGAATAAATCTCATAGGAGTAGGGAAGAAGAAGTTATTCCACTTTCAAATCAGGTGATTCTAGTTTCCCAGTTTGGGAATAGCACAGCTTCTTCGTCGTTCCAATCAAACCAGGATGAATCACTTTGTGAGAAGCTTGATTTGGATACATAAAGTGATGGAGAATGACCAGGAAGTTGAATAAATCTCATAGGAGTTGGGATAAAGAAGTTATCCCACTTTCAAATCAGGTGATTCCAGTTTCCCAGTTTGGGAATAGCACAGCTTCTTCGTCGTTCCAATCAAACCAGGATGAATCACTTTGTGAGAAGCTTGATTTGGATACATAAAGTGGTGTAGAATGACCAGGAAGTTGAATAAATCTCATAGGATTTGGGATGAAGAAGTTATCCTACTTTCAAATCAGGTGATTCCAGTTTCCCAGTTTGGGAATAGCACAGCTTCTTCGTCGTTCCAATCAAACCAGGATTAATCACTTTGTGAGAAGCTTGATTTGGATACATAAAGTGGTGGAGAATCACCAGGAAGTTGAATATATCTCATAGTAGTTGGGATGAAAAAGTTATCCCACTTTCAAATCATGTGATTGCAGTTTCCCAGTTTGGGAATAGCACAGCTTCTTTGTCGTTCCAATCAAACCAGGATGAATCACTTTGTGAGAAGCTTGATTTGGATACATAAAGTGGTGGAGAATCACCAGGAAGTTGAATAAATCTCATAGGAGTTGGGAAGAAGAAGTTATCCCACTTTCAAATCAAGTGATTCCAGTATCCCAGTTTTCGAATAGCACAGCTTCTTCATCGTTCCAATCAAACCAGGATGAACCACTTTGTGAGAAGCTTGATTTGGATACATAAAGTGGTGGAGAATGACCAGGAAGTTGAATAAATCTCATAGGAGTTGGGATGAAGAAGTTATCCCACTTTCAAATCAGGTGATTCCAGTTTCCCAGTTTGGGAATAGCACAGCTTCTTTGTCGTTCCAATCAAACCAGGATGAATCACTTTGTGAGAATCTTGATTTGGATATATAAAGTGGTGGAGAATCACCAGGAAGTTGAATAAATCTCATAGGAGTAGGGAAGAAGAAGTTATTCCATTTTCAAATCAGGTGATTCCAGTTTCCCAGTTTGGGAATAGCACAGCTTCTTCGTCGTTCCAATCAAACCAGGATGAACAACTTTGTGAGAAGCTTGATTTGGATATATAAAGTGGTGGAGAATGACCAGGAAGTTGAATAAATCTCATAGGAGTTGGCAAGAAGAAGTTATCCCACCTTCACATCATGTGATTCCCGTTTCCCAGTTTGGGAATAGCACAGCTTCTTCGTCGTTCCAATCAAACCAGGATGAATCACTTTGTGAGAAGCTTTATTTGGATACATAAAGTGGTGGAGAATCACCAGGTAGTTGAATAAATCTCATAGGAGTTGGCAAGAAGAAGTTATCCCACTTTCAAATCAGGTGATTCCAGTTTCCCAGTTTGGGAATAGCACAGCTTCTTCGACGTTCCAATCAAACCAGGATTAATCACTTTGTGAGAAGCTTGATTTGGATACATAAAGTGGTGGAGAATCACCAGGAAGTTGAATAAATTTCATAGTAGTTGGGATGAAGAAGTTATCCCACTTTCAAATCATGTGATTGCAGTTTCCCAGTTTGGGAATAGCACAGCTTCTTTGTCGTTCCAATCAAACCAGGATGAATCACTTTGTGAGAAGCTTGATTTGGATACATAAAGTGGTGGAGAATCACCAGGAAGTTGAATAAATCTCATAGGAGTTGGGAAGAAGAAGTTATCCCACCTTCACATCATGTGATTCCCGTTTCCCAGTTTGGGAATAGCACAGCTTCTTCGTCGTTCCAATCAAACCAGGATGAATCACTTTGTGAGAAGCTTGATTTGGATACATAAAGTGGTGGAGAATGACCAGGAAGTTGAATAAATCTCATAGGAGTTGGGATGAAGAAGTTAGCCCACTTTCAAATCAGGTGATTCCAGTTTCCCAGTTTGGGAATATCACAGCTTCTTTGTCGTATCAAACCAGGATGAATCACTTTGTGAGAAGCTTGATTTGGATACATAAAGTGGTGGAGAATCACCAAGAAGTTTAATAAATCTCATAGGAGTTGGGAAGAAGAAGTTATCCCACTTTCAAATCAGGTGATTCTAGTTTCCCAGTTTGGGAATATCACAGCTTCTTCGTCGTTCCAATCAAACCAGGATGAATCACTTTTTGAGAAGCTTGATTTGGATACATAAAGTCCTGGAGATTGACCAGGAAGTTGAATAAATCTCATAGGAGTTGGGAAGAAGAAGTTATCCCACTTTCAAATCAGGTGATTCCAGTTTCCCAGTTTGGGAATAGCACAGCTTCTTCGTCGTTCCAATCAAACAAGGATTAATCACTTTGTGAGAAGCTTGATTTGGATACATAAAGTGGTGGAGAATCACCAGGAAGTTGAATAAATCTCATAGTAGTTGGGATGAAGAAGTTATCCCACTTTCAAATCATGTGATTGCAGTTTCCCAGTTTGGGAATAGCACAGCTTCTTTGTCGTTCCAATCAAACCAGGATGAATCACTTTGTGAGAAGCTTGATTTGGATACATAAAATGGTGGAGAATTACCAGGAAGTTGAATAAATCTCATAGGAGTTGGGAAGAAGAAGTTATCCCACTTTCAAATCAAGTGATTCCAGTTTCCCAGTTTGGGAATAGCATAGCTTCTTCGTCGTTCCAATCAAACCAGGATGAATCACTTTGTGAGAAGCTTGATTTGGATACATCAAGTGGTGGAGAATCACCAGGAAGTTGAATAAATCTCATAGGAGTTGGGATGAATATGAGATTTAAGAGTCTAGGATGTGTGTGTGAAGAACAAGCCTCTTAGGGCAAAATAGAGTCTTGAAATGGTGAAGAAAGAATCTGATGAAACTAGTATGAACTTAGATCAGAAACAAAGAGACTTTGAGAGATTAAAAGATTAGAGACTAAGAAAGGGAGAGATTAAGAGAATCTGATCAAGAACATACTTTATAATATGAAGGAGATGGGGAAATCCCCCATACTCTCTTAAGAGTTACAAATTCGTCCACAATAGCTTATTTATAAGCTTTACAATGTTTTCTCATCAGAAACCTAAATCTAATGGCTGATAAATGACTTAAGAGATGAATGGACAGGATGGAGTCTTTTGGGAAGGTGTGGGACGTGATGAATCTGATTGGTTGATTCAAATGTGGTCAAAGGGAAGGCTGCTCTCTCATTGGCTCCTCACAGGCTCCCATGTATCTTCCCACTTCTTTGGCTAGATACTTGGTCTCCTTTGCCTTCACTTTACAGCTAATGCCAGCTCATGACAGCCTGACCTTATCCACACACGTCCATAAGCTCAGCTGGATCAGGTTGCCTCTCTTCATGCTGAACCGGAACCCTATCTTTGCACTTCTTTATTTCAGGTTGATCCGTAGCAAGTACGGTTGATGGTACGGACCGCCTGTCCGTACCTCGCCCTAAGTTTGCACATCTCACTCAAACATCTCTAATGGTTGAGTGTGATCAGGTTCTGGGTCGCCCTAAGTTTGCACGGTTCGTCCGTACCGTCTGTACCGTCTGAACCTCGGGACGCCCTATCTTTGCACCATCACCCAACTATCTCCAAATGGTGTCTAAGTCCCTCCTGGACTTAAACCCTATCTTTGCACAGCCTTCATGACACTTCTAGACTTCTTTAAACCTTCATGAAGCCTTGATAGACAATCTCTTAAGATCTTGTCCCTATCTTTGCACCAGACCCAAACTCAACCCAACTCCTCCTTTGGCTCCATTTCTTTCTTCAAGTCAACACTCCCCCTCAAGCTTGACTTTAGCTGATCCTAAGTCAAGCTTGGAACCTTGAAGAACTTCCTCATTAAAAACCTCACCAAGGAAAACCCTTTGGGATAAAACCTTGATGAGGGAAAAAGAGTAAAGTCTCCAAGGCCTAGGGATTGGCCAGTGAGTCTTTGTGCCTTACCAACAATGTAAGGGACACAAAGACTCTGGATCATGGCCTCTTCATTCTCCCCACGCCTTGTACTCTCCTTACTGCCTGATCTTGGTCTCTCCCCCTTTCACCTAACCTCTTGTTAGGTTGAAGTGTTCGGACACACCAGATCTGCCTCTTCTTGGAGATACAACACTCTTGCTGAGTCTTGGCTGCTTCTTCTTCTTCTGGAGTCGCCACCTTGTTTCTGGAACTACATGAGGATGCTTCAGCCACTCTCCAATCACCTCAACACTTGAAGCCGCCTTGGACATTGCTTCTTCATCCTTCATCATACTTCCCAACAGGTTGCTTCCTCTTCTAGAATAACCACCAAGCTCATTCTGATCATGTAAGCTTCAACACTCCCCCTCAAGCTTGAGACTCTCACAGGAACAAGCTTGGACGGATGACTTCATGATCAACACACACACACCATTGCCGCCTCTTCTTGAACTTGCCATCTTGAATGGAATGCTTGTGGAAGCCTTAGCTATCTCTTCAACCACCTCACACTAGAAGCCGCATTGATAGAGTAACCTTCATCTTCTCACAGCCAAGAGTAATCTGTCTTAGTTTGAGTGCTCTCTTGAATAGACTCGCCACAGCCTAAACCCGGATGGCTCCTTCTTCAGGTGCTTGCAATGGACTTCTTGGATCGCCTAGGAAGCTCACTCAACTCCCCTCCTCAAGCTTGGCCTAATCTAGGTTCAAGCTTGAAGTGAGCTTCAGTGAGACTTCACACCAGTGGCACCATATCACACTAGTAACCACTCTCCATTGCACACACAATGGGCAACAAGTCTTCCTCTTATACTCGGATGGATGGTGAGCAAAGAACACTTCTTGTGAACCTGAAACATCACTCAAACTCCAGCAAAGATAAGACACAAGTGCATTGGGTCAACCCTTGATGCATTATCAAGTTTGAACACCAATGTCTTTAAGCAATGCAACAGATTAAACTAGACATTTTCAAGTTCTAATCTTTGCAAGCAAACTCTCTAAGCACAAGCATGATCTTAACAGGTTCAATACAAGCTACTTAGGCAATTTTTAAAGCTTCTTTACTCAGCAATTTAGACATGAATCTAATGCTTCAATGTAAGACAGCCACAAGACAGTATGCAACAACTTTCAATTCGGTTTCAACCCATGTATGCAAGCAGATTCAAGCAATCACAACAAGCATCACTATGAACCGGAGTTAAGCAATACTATCATCAAACAACATCAGACAATGCAACACCTTAATTAGTTTCACTTCATGAAAGCTATCAGGTTTAGACAAACTTCTAACTCCCTAACACACATTCATTATGAACCGGGCCAAGCATTTTCATTTCTCAACATCAAACAAGACTCTTTAAGTATCCTGGAACAGATTCTAAACATTTCATGTCTAGCAATCTTTAAACACATCCTCAGGTTTTCAATCACAACACCACATCACAATCAGTTTATTATAATTTTCAGTTCAAATACTCAAGCTTTATACAAGAGAGAGATTTCCTTACAGCCAAGGAACTAGTGTTAGTTCCTTGAAACTCCTTAGTACATGGCAAGATCTGAGCTGTTGGTGTCGACCCCAACATCTCCTGCTTCCATGGACCTTCCTCTTGAACCCACCATGTCAAAGAGACCACCTTTCTTCATGAGAATCACCATGAGACTCGCCTGGATCTGGTTTGTTGAAGAGGCTAGCTAGACCGCTTCATAACCTTTGCTTCCAAGGCCTTCTTTCTTCAAGGGTGGACATGAGAACGTGGAGAACAACCAGAGACAGCTACTGGACGCCATGTATGAGCCCACCTTCTTCTTGGAGAGGTTTTACAGCAGGCTGAACATGAAGCTTCTTCTTGGTTTGGAAATGACATGGGAGAAGCCTTGAGCTTAGCGGAAGCTTGAACCAAGTTCTAATGAACCTGGCTCTGATACCATATGAGATTTAAGAGTCTAGGATGTGTGTGTGAAGAACAAGCCTCTTAGGGCAAAATAGAGTCTTGAAATGGTGAAGAAAGAATCTGATGAAACTAGTATGAACTTAGATCAGAAACAAAGAGACTTTGAGAGATTAAAAGATTAGAGACTAAGAAAGGGAGAGATTAAGAGAATCTGATCAAGAACATACTTTATAATATGAAGGAGATGGGGAAATCCCCCATACTCTCTTAAGAGTTACAAATTCGTCCACAATAGCTTATTTATAAGCTTTACAATGTTTTCTCATCAGAAACCTAAATCTAATGGCTGATAAATGACTTAAGAGATGAATGGACAGGATGGAGTCTTTTGGGAAGGTGTGGGACGTGATGAATCTGATTGGTTGATTCAAATGTGGTCAAAGGGAAGGCTGCTCTCTCATTGGCTCCTCACAGGCTCCCATGTATCTTCCCACTTCTTTGGCTAGATACTTGGTCTCCTTTGCCTTCACTTTACAGCTAATGCCAGCTCATGACAGCCTGACCTTATCCACACACGTCCATAAGCTCAGCTGGATCAGGTTGCCTCTCTTCATGCTGAACCGGAACCCTATCTTTGCACTTCTTTATTTCAGGTTGATCCGTAGCAAGTACGGTTGATGGTACGGACCGCCTGTCCGTACCTCGCCCTAAGTTTGCACATCTCACTCAAACATCTCTAATGGTTGAGTGTGATCAGGTTCTGGGTCGCCCTAAGTTTGCACGGTTCGTCCGTACCGTCTGTACCGTCTGAACCTCGGGACGCCCTATCTTTGCACCATCACCCAACTATCTCCAAATGGTGTCTAAGTCCCTCCTGGACTTAAACCCTATCTTTGCACAGCCTTCATGACACTTCTAGACTTCTTTAAACCTTCATGAAGCCTTGATAGACAATCTCTTAAGATCTTGTCCCTATCTTTGCACCAGACCCAAACTCAACCCAACTCCTCCTTTGGCTCCATTTCTTTCTTCAAGTCAACAATGAAGAAGTTATCCCACTATCAAATCAGGTGATTCCAGTTTCCCAGTTTGGGAATAGCACAGCTTCTTCGTCGTTCCAATCAAACCAGGATGAATCACTTTGTGAGAAGCTTGATTTGGATACATAAAGTGGTGGAGAATCACCAGGAAGTTGAATAAATCTCATAGGAGTTGGCAAGAAGAAGTTATCCCACTTTCAAATCACGTGATTCCAGTTTCCCAGTTTGGGAATAGCACAGCTTCTTCGTCGTTCCAATCAAACCAGGATGAATCACTTTGTGAGAAGCTTGATTTGGATACATAAAGTGGTGTAGAATGACCAGGAAGTTGAATAAATCTCATAGGAGTTGGCGAAAAGAAGTTATCGCACTTTCAAATCAGGTGATTCCAGTTTCCCAGTTTGGGAATAGCACATCTTCTTTGTCGTTCCAATCAAACCAGGATGAATCACTTTGTGAGAAGCTTTATTTGGATACATAAAGTGGTGGAGAATCACTAGGTAGTTGAATAAATCTAATAGGTGTTAAGAAGAGAGCCTTATGGTATGAAGAGGAGACCTTAGGAAGTGTAGAAGCATTAGAGAGGAAGATAGAAGCATCTTGTACGGACTGTACGGATAGGGCAAAGGGTACGGACGATCAGGCCGTACCATCATGCGCGGTTAAGGGGTTACTCAGCTCAGGTAAAAAGTAAACTAGCTAGAGTTACTTTACCTTAAGGCTGAGCTTGATCCGAACGTTGAGAGGATAAGGAGGAACGCGTCTGACAGTCTGGCAAGAGCTGGAAAGGTAAAGGCATATTCAAAGATGCCTTACACATGTGGAGACTCTCATTGGAAGGATTCAAATGCGCCCTTAGCTGTATCTTGACTTCACATGCTTTCTCCTTTATGCAATCTAAACCCTAGTGTCTTAAGCTTCATATATAAGTGTAAACTCTCTCTGATTAATTAATTAATGCGAATCATGTTACTCTCTCTCTAGTCTCTCTCTTGTTCATCATGGATCATACATAAATCTCCCCATTTCTTTCACAATCTCTCCTAAACTTCTCTTAATCTCTTACCAAATCTCTCTTAATCTCTCAATACCTATTCTACTCTCTAATCTCATATGGTATCAGAGCCAGGTTGGCTTTGGTATTGAGAGATCCTTGTTCCTTTCTTTACATTTGCGAGTTTGTTCTTGTGTGATAAAGAAGAGGAGATGGAGACGACCAACTTTAGCAAACTGGTGACGGTTCCGGTTATGAGATTAAGAGATCCTTAGAGTAAACAGAATAAAGAGAGTGTTTAGGAAGTGATTAAGAGAAGTTTGTGAAAGATTAGGAGACTAGATAGAGCCGTTTAGTGTCTAAGAGAAAAGCATAGTGTCTAAGAGATTAGAGAGACTCAAACTGCATAATATTCATTAGGGTTGATGAGTTACAATATATAGAGAGAGCATACAAGGGTTTTCGAAATCAAGAGAAGACTAAAGCATGTGAGGTCAATCAGGAGAGGATAAGCTCATTTGGACTAGCCAATTAGCTTCTCCACATGCGCGGAGTATCTGGCATCTTGGACCGAGATGCTCTTGCCTTTCCAGCTGTTCCAGCCTGTCAAGGCGCGCTCTACCTTATCCCTAAACGGTCTGATGCCTCAAGGTAAGTTCCTTCCCTTTACCTTAGTTACCGTGTTACTTGGCTGATGCAAGGTAAGTCTTGGTCGATGCTGGATGGTACGGACTGTACGGCTTGTACGGCCTTGTACGGACGTCCGTACCATGCTCTCCCTAAACTCTCTCAAGCTTCCTCATCTCCTTTCCTCTTCAACTCCTTAGCTCTTCATACATATATATTCAGCTCAACTCAACACTCCCCCTCAAGCTTAGCTTTGTATAAGTCTAAGCTTGGACAGCCACAAGATCTTCCTCATTAAAAACCTCACCAAAGAAAACCCAATGGGATAAAACTTTGATGAGGGAAAAAGAGTAAAGACCTTGCAGCTAAGGGGATTAGCTCCTTCTCTTCCCAAGATCAATGAGGCCCAACCTGATGTGAATGGACTCCATTGTCTTCTGTCTTGCAGCCTTGGTGAACACATCCGCTAGCTGATCTTCACTCCTTGTGTAACATGGCAAGATCACCCCTAGCACAATCATCTGCCTCACCTTGTGACAATCAACTTCAATGTGCTTGGTCCTCTCATGAAACACCGAGTTGGATGCAATGTGGATGGCAGCTTGATTGTCACAATGCATTGTCATTGGAGTTGCTTGATCGATCTCCAAGTGCTTCAAGATGCCTTTGATCCATACCAACTCGTTGGTGAGCTTCAGCATGGCTCTATACTCGGCTTCTGCACTTGAACATGACACTACCTTCTGCTTCTTGCTCTTCCAAGTCACCAAGTTGCCTCCAATGAATGTGCAATAGCCTGTGGTTGATCTCCTGTCTGCTCTATCACCAGCCCAATCCGCATCACAATATCCCACCACTTCAGTGCTTCCATTGCAGCCCATCCATACTCCTTGATCAGGTGAGCCGTTGAGATACATCAAGATCCTCTCCACCATGTGCCAGTGATGTTCCTTAGGCACTTGCATGTGTTGACTCACCTGATTCACAGCAAAGCAGATGTCAGGTCTAGTTATAGTAAGATAAATCAATTTGCCAACTAGTTTTCTATAGAGTTTAGGATCCTGATAAGGTTTGCTGTCTTCAATCTCCCCCTCTCGTGGGACTTTGTAGCCATCCTCCATAGGCATCCTTGCTGTCTTGCCTCCATAAGCACCTGCACCTTTCAAAAGATCAAGTGTATATTTCCTTTGGGACATGAACAAACCTTCCTTGGATCTACATATCTCAATTCCAAGGAAGTATTTCATTTCTCCCAAGTCTTTAATCTCAAACATGGATTTAAGAAACTCCTTGGTTGCTATGATACCTTCCTTATCACTCCCTGTGATAATGATATCATCAACATACACAAGGAGAGCAATCATACCTGAGGGAGTCGTGAGAGTGAAGAGAGTGTGATCTAGTTCAGACTTCTTGAAGCCTCGGCCATTCAGAGTAGTGCTCAACTTGTTGTACCAAGCCCTTGGTGATTGCTTCAGTCCATAGATGGCTTTCTTCAATCTCAGTACATTCCCACTCTTTACTAAGTGTTCAAGGCCTGGAGGTGGATGCATATACACTTCATCCTCAAGTTCACCTTGTAGAAACGCATTCTTCACATCCATTTGCCATAACCCCCATCCAAGATTCACAGCCAAGCTTAGTACAATCCGGATTGTGTGGAGTTTAGCTACTGGTGCAAAGGTTTCTATGTAATCTTCTCCATAAGTTTGAGTGAACCCTCTTGCAACTAGTCTTGACTTCTTCCTCTCAACCTTTCCATCCGCTTTGTACTTGATTGTGAATATCCATCTACTAGTCACAGCCTTCTTCCCTTTTGGTAACTCACTCTCATACCATGTATCATTCTTGATCATCGCTCCTGCCTCATCTCCAACTGATTCCTTCCATTCTTTATCTTTCATTGCTTCTTCATAGCTTCTTGGGATGTGATTCTCATCCAAGTTTACCATGAACGCGCAATGTGCTTCTGGATATTGAGCAAAGGAGCACACGGCTTGAGAAGGATGCTCCACAGCTTGGGCATTGTAGTACACTCTCGTGTTTACCCAACTGGAAGGATCCTTCCTTATCCTTGTACTCCTTCTTAGTGGCTGCACAACTGGTTCTTCTTCCTGTTGTTCTTCTACCACTTCATCTTGAGAAGGTGTTTGTGTCACACCATGATCATGTCCATGACCATCCGAGCCTATGCTCTCTTCTCCTTCATTCTCTACTCCTCCTTCATCTTGGTTGGCCTCTTGCATAGGCTCCTCATGCTCCTCTCCTCCCTCATGATCAAGGTGGGATGGTGAACCAACTTCAGGAGGTGTAGTTGCGTGATTCCTCGGATCCTGGGATGTACTGATTCCAAGACCTTCAAGAATGATCCGCAAGGTGGTGGCCTTGTCTGATGTTAAGTCCTTCAGGTCTTCTTGATTCTTTTCTTCATAGTATCCTCTATCTTCCAAGAACTTCACATCTCTAGATACAAGAACTCTCCTTGCTATAGGATCATAGCATTTGTATCCTTTCTGTGTAGCTGAGTATCCTATGAACACAGCCTTAGTGCTTCTTGCTTCTAGCTTGTTGATCATCTCTCCTGGTTTGAGGACGAAGCATAGGCATCCAAAGACTCGCAAGTAATCAAGAGCTGGCTTGTACCTGTTCAGAACTTCAAATGGAGCCTTCTCATTCAGAACTTTGGTTGGAGTTCTGTTTATCAGGTAACAAGCAGTGGCAACCGCATCACTCCAAAATCTCTTTGGAACATTACTCTGAAACATAAGTGACCTTGCCACTTCCATGAGATGCCTATTCTTCCTCTCAGCCACTCCATTTTGCTGTGGAGTATAAGGACAGCTTGTTTGATGTAGAATCCCATGTTGTGATAGGTGTTGCTTGAATGCATGACTCGTGTACTCTCCTCCATTATCTGATCTCAAAATTTTAATCTTAGCATGATAATGGTTAGTTACATAAGTTTGAAAATTCCTAAATGCATCAAGTACCCTATCTTTGGTCTGAATTAAGGTTAACCAGGTGTATTTGGATTTTTCATCAATGAATGTGACAAAATACTTATAACTATCTCTAGATAAGCAAGGGGCAGTCCATACATCTGAATGAATTAGATCAAAGCAATTATCATAAACAGTAGTAGACTTTTGAAACACAGTTCTACAATGCTTGCCTAAAATGCAAGCTTCACAATCCTTATTCTCAAACACAACACCTGGTACCATTAAGTTCAAAGCTTTAACATGAGGGTGTCCTACTCTAGCATGCCACAATGCATTTTTATTCAACAAAGAAGCAGAAGTAAACGAGCAACTATAATCAGGAACAGAAGTGAGTTCTTCAAGCATATAGAGATCTCCCTTAGTCACCCCTTTCCCAATCAACCTGCTGCTCTCAATATCCTGAAACTTCACATCATTAGGACTAAAGATAACATTGCATTGTAAATCATTAGTACATTTCTTCACTGATAATAGGTTTGATGTGAATTCAGGCATGTAAAAAGCTCTAGATTCTTTGTTAAACAGCTTAAGCTTTCCTATTCCTCTAATGGGTATCTTATCCCCATTTGCTATCATCACATGCCCATGTGTAGGTTCTATATCCTTAATCAAGTTTTCATCACTTATCATATGATGTGATGCACCAGAATCAACAATCAATGGTTTACCTACTCGTTTAGCATTATGGCATAGATTACTAAGTGATGAATGCATCTTATCAGTTCTAGCAATGTAAGCATGCCTATACTCATTCCTAGCTTCTAACCGTTCTACTAGTTCTCTAATCAAGTGATCATCCTTATATGCAATCATAGAAGCTCCAAAGGAATAACCGTAAGTGTTACCGTTTTCCTTTAGCATTTTGAAGAGGGCATCAAGGTCTGATCTCTTGATGTAGTCATCATTGCTGCGGGAGCTTGAGGCGCCTGTGTAAGCCACCAGAGACTTCCCATTCCCATCATTGCCTCCAAGCCCATCCACTTCACTGATCTTGCTGGTGCCAGCTCCGCTTGAACCTTCAGTCACATTTGCCCTTCCCTCACGCTCCTTCATGAACTTGGCCGGCTTGAGGTGTGGGTGCAGTATCCAGCATTGGCTCTTCTTATGACCATGCTTCTTGCAATGATCACAGTTGCCATTGAACTTCCTGTCCTCGTACTTCCCGTGAGATGCCTTGTTTGCTTGTGGAGCCTCGGTTGAATCCTCATGAGCTGCTTGATTGGCAAGAGAGAGCTCCCCCTTACCTCCAAACAAACCCATGGATCCCTGCTCCCTTTGGATTTGTGCACACACCTCCTCAAGGTCCGGAAGCTTGTCTGACCTTAACATGTGCTGGATGAGCTGGGTGTAGGCCGGGTTCAGTGTGAGAAGCAGCCCAAAGACCTTGTCTTGCTCGCGCCTCTCATTCAGCTGATCTGGATCAGTTGTGCTCGGCCTCAGCATCTCCAGCTCTGACCATAAGGACCTGAACCTCCCCAAGTGCTTAGTGAACTCCATGTCCTCTTGTGCAAGACGGTTGATCGCTAGCTTCACTTCAAACACACGGCTGAGGTTGGAAGTGTTCCCATACACCTTCTTCAGCGTGTCCCACAGCTCCTTGGCTGATTCACAGTAGCTGTAGGCATCCAAGATAGCTGGGTCCAAGGATGCGTGTAGAACCGTCATCACCAGCATGTCTTCTTGTTGCCATTTCTCCACAGCCGCTTCATTGGAGACCTCTTCTTGATCTCCTCCCTGAGTAATGAGTTTCGGAGCCTCCCCTGTTGTGATGTGCCCCCACAAACCCTTACTTCCCACAGCAGTCTTCACCATCCGAGACCACACAAGGTAGTTGCTACCTTTGAAAGTAACCGCTACCTTCATCCTCATGTTCATCCCATGTTCCATCTTTGCTTGACTTGAAAACTTGGATCTTGGATTTCGTACACACCAACCTTGAGTCTAGAATCACGCAAACCAACAGAACGTAGCACAGCTTCAACTAGAACGGACCACAGCTTCAACACCTTCAAGACTACTCGCGTGTAGCTTCAAAGACGTTTAGCTTGTAACTCTCTAAAGATCAAACCCCAGATTCAAATGAACCTGGCTCTGATACCATATGAGATTAAGAGATCCTTAGAGTAAACAGAATAAAGAGAGTGTTTAGGAAGTGATTAAGAGAAGTTTGTGAAAGATTAGGAGACTAGATAGAGCCGTTTAGTGTCTAAGAGAAAAGCATAGTGTCTAAGAGATTAGAGAGACTCAAACTGCATAATCTTCATTAGGGTTGATGAGTTACAATATATAGAGAGAGCATACAAGGGTTTTCGAAATCAAGAGAAGACTAAAGCATGTGAGGTCAATCAGGAGAGGATAAGCTCATTTGGACTAGCCAATTAGCTTCTCCACATGCGCGGAGTATCTGGCATCTTGGACCGAGATGCTCTTGCCTTTCCAGCTGTTCCAGCCTGTCAAGGCGCGCTCTACCTTATCCCTAAACGGTCTGATGCCTCAAGGTAAGTTCCTTCCCTTTACCTTAGTTACCGTGTTACTTGGCTGATGCAAGGTAAGTCTTGGTCGATGCTGGATGGTACGGACTGTACGGCTTGTACGGCCTTGTACGGACGTCCGTACCATGCTCTCCCTAAACTCTCTCAAGCTTCCTCATCTCCTTTCCTCTTCAACTCCTTAGCTCTTCATACATATATATTCAGCTCAACTCAACACCGGTTGCACTGAAGGGAGGCTCGAACTACTTGATGTGGTCCCAGTTGGTGAGGACTACCATTGGAAGGCTAGGGCTGTGGAACCACATCACAGATGATGGTCCGGAGCCAGTGGCCAAAGAAGATGAAGAAGAAGGCGACGGGAAGACTCTTGCGGTAGCTGAAGCAAAGAGATGGGTCCAAGAGGATTTGATGGTGCTGTCTGTGCTCCATGCCTCTCTGGAGCTCCCCATACTTGAAGCTTACGTGCACTTTGAGACTCCTAAGCGCCTTTGGGACATGCTCCATAAGAGGTATGGAAACAAGTCCAACATAAGTCGGGTGTTTGATCTGAAGCAAACCATCAGTGTCTTGCGGCAAGATGGAGAAGATCTCACCAAGCACATGGGGAAGTTTGGAGCTTTGTGGTCCGAACTTGAGAGTCTTAGACCCAACACAACTGATGAGGAATCGCTCATTGAGAGGAGAGAGCAAGATCAGGTGTTTGGGCTATTGATGACTCTAGATGAAAGCTACCAGGATGTGATCAAGCATATCCTGAGATCACCGACTCTCCCATCCATGGAGGAGGTATGCGCACAACTTCAGAAGGAGGAAGGCTCTCTTGGGTTGTTTGGAGGCAAGAAGGGAATGTCCACGGCTCATAAAGCAGAAGAGGCGCAAGCAAACAAGGCAGCGTACCGTGGAGATGGAAGGAAGTATGAGAAGTATGAGGGAAGCTGTGAGCATTGCAAGTGGCAGGGGCATAAGAAGAGTCAGTGCTGGATCCTACATCCACACCTCAGGCCTAGCAAGTTCAACAAGGATAGAGAGGCTAAGGTTCACCTTTCTGCTGAAGCAAGTGGTGCCGGCTCATCAGGGGCTAGTCCAAATGTCAAGGCGGGTGAAAGTGAAGGCAGAGCTCTAACTTCTCAGGAGGTGATCACCAAGGCTGACTTTGAGGCTTTCATCCGAGCCCTCAAGGAGTCTGGTAAAATGCTAGGCAACACTCTTGGATACTCATACTCTGCTCATACATTACCTAGTATCTCTGATAAACTGTTAGACATTTTTAAAATCTCATGTACTGCCACTGCTCATACTAGCATAACTGATAGATTGTTAGGAGTAGTCAAGAGCCTGAAAGCTGAAAATGAAACATCTAGAACCAATACTGCTAGGAGCTTGCATAAACCATTGATAATTGATTCTGGTGCATCTCATCACATGATTAGTGATAACAATCTGATAAAAGACATAGAACCTGCCCTTGGACATGTTATGATTGCAAATGGAGATAGAATTCCCATTAGGGGCATTGGTAAACTGAACTTGTTTAATAAGGATTCAAAAGCTTTTTACATGCCTGAGTTCACCTCTAATCTTTTATCAGTTAAGAAATGCACTACTGATCTTCAATGCAATGTTATTTTCAGTCCTAATGATGTTAAGTTTCAGGATATTAAGAGCAGTAAGTTGATTGGGCAAGGAGCTACCAAGGGGGATCTTTACATGATTGAAGACCTTGCACCTATTTCTAGTTCTTGTTTCTCGTTTAGTTCTGTTTCTTCCTTAAGTACTGATGCTCTGTGGCATGCTAGGCTAGGACATCCACATGTTAGGGCTTTAAGCATTATGTTACCAGGTGTCATGTTTAAAAATAATGATTGTGAGGCATGTATTTTGGGCAAACATTGTAAGACTGTTTTTCAGAGATCATCTACTCTTTATGCAAACTGCTTTGATTTAATTCACTCTGATGTTTGGACGGCACCTTGCTTATCTAGGGATGATTACAAGTATTATGTCACATTCATTGATGAAAAATCCAAATACACCTGGTTAACATTGATTAAAACTAAAGATAGGGTCCTTGATGCATTTAAAAATTTTCAAGCCTATGTGACTAACCAATATCATGCCAAGATTAAGATTTTCAGGTCTGATAATGGTGGGGAGTATACTGGGCATGCATTTCGTGATCACCTTGCTCAACATGGGATTCTTCACCAGACTAGCTGCCCATACACTCCACAGCAGAATGGAGTTGCGGAAAGGAAGAACAGACATCTCATGGAGGTGTCCCGGTCCATGATGTTCCACAAAGGGGTTCCCAAGAGGTATTGGAGTGATGCTGTGATGACTGCGTGCTATCTGATCAACAGGATACCAACCAGGATCTTGGCAGATCAATCTCCATTTGAGGTACTCAACAAGAGCAGGCCAGTCTTGGATCACCTGAGGACCTTTGGATGCGTGTGTTTCTTAGATTTGGTGATTTAAAGAGTGATTAAGTCTAATCTGAGAATTAAAGAGATTGGAGATTAAGAACAAGAGAGAGATTTAAGAGAGAGAGACTCAAAACTCCATTAATTAATACTGATGAGGGTTTACAAGTATATAAAGAGAGAGCAACAAGTAATTTCGAAATGTATAAGCATGTGTAGTCAAAGGACAGGCTGGAACTCCTTTTGAATCACTTGGCTGTGCTTTCTCACATGCTTGCACTAGTAGAAAAGCATCCTCTCCTTTCCAGCACCATACAGGCTGTCAAACTGCTCCCTTATCCTTCCTTATCCTCTTTGGTCGAGTTTACTCTCTTCTCTTCACTAAGTTACCTTCTCATCCCATCAGATAACTTCCCAAGTAGTTACTGTGGTTAAACTAAAGTTACCACAGTAAAACCCCAAAGTTACTGTCTGCTCCAACTCTCTTCCCCTCTCAATATATCAACTCTTTATTCTCTCATCTCAACACTCCCCCTCAAGCTTGACCATGTGGAACAAGTCAAGCTTGGAAGGACCATGAGATCTCCCTCATTAAAACCTCATTAAAGAAAACCCATTGGGACAAAACCTTAATGAGGAAAAAGAGTAGAGATCACATGATCAGGAGAGTGTATTGACTAGCCCTTAGGCGAGAGATCAATGAGTCCTAACCTGATGTGTATGGACTCCATTGTCTTTTGCCTTGCTGCCTTTGTGAACACATCTGCTAACTGATCCTCACTCCGAGTATAACAAGGTAGAATCACCCCAAGAATCATCATCTGCCTCACCTTGTGACAATCAACCTCAATGTGCTTTGTTCTCTCATGGAACACAGAATTAGATGCAATGTGGATAGCTGCTTGATTATCACAATGCATTGTCATTGGCGTTGCTTGAATAATCTCCAGATGCTTCAAAATCCCTTTTATCCACACTAGCTCATTTGTAAGCTTCAGCATTGCTCTATACTCGGCCTCAGCACTGGAACAAGACACTACCTTCTGCTTCTTACTCTTCCAAGTGACCAAGTTACCACCAATGAATGTACAATAGCCTGTGGTTGATCTTCTATCTGCTCGGTCCCCAGCCCAATCTGCATCACAGTAGCCTACAACCTCAGTACTCTTGTTACATCCCATCCATACTCCAAGACCAGTAGTTCCATTCAGATACATCAAGATCCTTTCCACCATCCGCCAGTGGTGCTCCTTAGGAACTTGCATGTGTTGACTGACTTGATTCACCGCAAAGCACACATCAGGTCTAGTAATGGTAAGATAAATCAACTTCCCCACTAGCTTCCTATAAAGCTTAGGATCATGGAATGGCTTGCTATCCTCAATCTCCCCCTCACGTGGAACCTTGTAACCATCCTCCATTGGCATCTTGGCTGTCTTTCCTCCATAGGCATCTGCTCCCTTCAATAGATCAATCACATACTTCCTTTGAGACATAAACAATCCTTCCTTTGATCTGCATATCTCAATCCCAAGAAAATACTTCATTTCCCCCAAGTCTTTAATCTCAAAGCTTGCCTTGAGATACTCCTTTGTAGCCTTGATGCCTTCCTTATCACTGCCTGTGATGATGATATCATCCACATACACAAGCAATACCACAATACCAGATGAGGTGGTTAGGGTAAAGAGAGTGTGATCCAATTCTGACTTTCTGAACCCTCTCCCATTCAGTGTAGTACTCAACTTGTTGTACCACGCCCTTGGAGACTGCTTGAGACCATAGATAGCTTTCCTCAACCTCAACACATTACCCTTCTTTACTAGATGTTCAAGACCTGGTGGTGGATGCATGTATACTTCATCTTCCAACTCTCCTTGAAGGAATGCATTCTTCACATCCATTTGCCACAAATCCCACTCAAGATTCACAGCTAAAGATAATACAATCCTGATAGTATGAAGTTTAGCCACAGGAGCAAAGGTCTCAACATAGTCCTCACCATATGTCTGAGTAAATCCTCTTGCCACCAACCTAGACTTGCGCCTCTCTATTCTTCCATCAGGATGAAACTTGATTGTGAACACCCATTTACTAGTCACTGCCTTCTTCCCTTTAGGCAGCTCACTCTCATACCATGTTTCATTCTTAATCATGGCTCCGGACTCATCAGCAACTGAATCTCTCCACTCCTTTAAAGCCATAGCTTCTTCATATGTCCTTGGAATATAGCTCTCATCCAAGCTTACTGTGAAGGCTATATGCTCGTCCGGAAACTCTGCAAAGGAACACATAGCTTGAGAAGGATGCTCCACAGCCTGGGCATTGTAGTACACTCTCGTGTTTACCCAGTTGGAAGCATCTCTCTTCACCCTTGTGCTCCTCCTTAGCTCCTGAACTTGTTCTTCTTGTGTTTCTTGCCCATCTTCACTTGATTGAGCACCACTCTCATTTGACCCATCAGGATCTACTTCCCAATCTCCACTAGACTGAGTACCACTCTCATCTGAGCCAGTAGACTCTCTTTGCCCATCTCCACTAGACTGAGCACCACTCTCTACTTCCTGTGTCACCTCTTGATTATGCTGGCCTGAATCTTCTTGATTGTGCACTTGCTCATGAGATTCAGTTCCATTCCCCCTCTCATGATCAAGAGGAGTTGTTCTTTCAGCTTCACTAGTAGGATTGGAAGACTCTCTTCTTCCAGATTCCTGATCCTGGGATAACCCTATCCCTAGCTTCTCCAACAGCACCCTCAGTGTTGTTGCTCTATCAGATGGAGCTTGAGACAAATCCTTCAGATTTTCCCACTCCTTTTCTTCATAATACCCTTTGGATTCAATAAACTTCACTTCTCTAGATACCATCACTCTCCTTGCTTCAGGATCATAGCACTTGTATCCCTTCTGAGTGATAGAGTATCCAATAAACATTGCCTTAGTACTCTTTGCCTCCAGCTTGTTTCTCTGTTCTCCTGGAGTCATGACATAGCATACACACCCAAATACTCGTAGGTGATCAATAAAAGGCTTGCTCTTATTCAGCACCTCAAATGGAGACAGATTCTTCAGTATCTTGGTTGGGACCCGGTTGATGAGGTAGCAAGCAGTCTGAACAGCATCTCCCCAAAATCTTTTTGGGACATTTGCATGAAACATCATCGACCTAGCAACCTCCATCAAGTGCCTATTCTTCCTCTCAGCTACACCATTCTGCTGTGGTGTGTAGGGACAACTGGTCTGATGCACAATCCCATGCTTGGCTAGATGACTCTTGAAGGCATTGCTGATGTATTCACCTCCGTTGTCTGATCTCAGTACCTTCACAGTAGCATTGTATTGATTAGATACATATGCTTGGAAGTTCATAAACGCTTCTAGCACCTTATCTTTAGATGGAAGCAATGTGAGCCATGTATACTTAGACTTCTCATCAATGAATGTCACAAAGTATTTATGGCTGTCTCTAGACATGCATGGAGCGGTCCACACATCCGAGTGAACTAGATCAAAGCAATGCTCATAAGTAGTCTTAGATGTTGGGAAAACAGTCCTACAATGCTTTCCTAATATGCATGCTTCACAATCCAAGTGATTGAATGACATATTAGGGATTATCAATTCAATGGCACGAGCATGAGGATGTCCTAATCTAGCATGCCAAGTAATACTATCAATCTTCTCAGCAGTACTACTCAAGCAAATAGAATCAAAGGGATTAGAGGTCTTAGCCAAGTCGAGGTGGTATAGCTGATTTTTGCTGTCTCCTCTGCCAATGACTCTCCCAGTCTTCAAATCTTGAAACTCAACTTCATCAGGTCTGAATACTACTTGACAATCAAGATCAATGGTAGCTTTCTTCACAGATAATAGATTTGAAGTGAACTGAGGCATGTAGAAGGCAGCCGTGTCCTTCTCAAACAGTTTGAGCTTTCCCACTCCTTCTATTGGGATCATAGCACCATTAGCTATCCTAACACTCCCTGTTGCAGCCTTGATCTCACTTATAAGCCTCCTATCACTGATCATATGATGACTTGCTCCAGAATCAATCACCATGGGTTTAGAAGCTCCGGATTGTATAGCATGCTTCTTGCTTGCTGTTAAGGCTTGTACATGTTCCATGAACACTCTCCATTCCTTCCTGGTGATGCGATCATCAGCTCCACTCCCTTTCTCCTGCTCTCTTAACACCCCACTGTCTTCTACTGATTCCCCCATGTAGGCTGAGTAAGAACACTCTCCCACAACTCTCTTTCTACCCTTTCCTATGTTGATAGAAGCTTTGGATAGCATTCTGCACCTTCTCTTCTTCCGGAAGCCCTCACTCCTACTCCCGGTTAGCCTCCATGAGCCCTCACTCCTACTCATGGTTAGCTTCTGGAAGCTCTCACTCCTACTCCCAGTTGGCTTCCATGAGCTCTCACTCCTACTCATGGTTAGCCTCTCATCATCTCTCATTATCTCATACGCCCTTCTTATAAGCCCACAAATCTCTTCCATTTCCGGAAGCTGTTCCCCTCTTAGAACCATCTCTACCAGCCACCCATATGATGACTCCATGCTCGCCAAGAGCTTCAAGACCGTCTCTTGCTCTTGTGTAGTATCCCCATCCACATGGGATCTCAACCCTTGTAGTTCAACCCACAAATGTTGTAGCTTCCTCACATGGTTATTGAACTCTTCTCTTCCTGGTTTACCTCCACTAATCACCTTCTTGACTTCATACACTCTCCTAAGACTGATCTTGTTCTCATAAACATCTTCAATCTTCTCAAGCAGTGTACTTTCTTCAAGACTAAAGCAATTTCCACTTGTTTCTCTTGCTGTCTGATCTTTCTCAGCAGCTTTACCCTTCAAAGACTCTTCCTTCTCATGGTTTCTCCAAACTCCACACCTCTTCAGAGTCGCTTTCATTTGTGAGAACCACCCCCACTCATTCCCTCTCTCTTCCTTCTCTTCACGCCTTGCTGAACCACAAGCTAGACCCATCTTCTGACCTTGTCAAACACCTAAAGGGACTCCCTTGAAGCTGACTCTCCAAAAGAAACACCAACAGACACAAACTTGACTTTTAAAGGATCTAGCTCTTGAAAAATCTCAAGAACTCTCAAGAACACTCAAGAACACTCAAGAACATTTGGAAAAACGAAATCACTCTCTCCTTTTGAAGGAACCTGGCTCTGATACCATCTTAGATTTGGTGATTTAAAGAGTGATTAAGTCTAATCTGAGAATTAAAGAGATTGGAGATTAAGAACAAGAGAGAGATTTAAGAGAGAGAGACTCAAAACTCCATTAATTAATACTGATGAGGGTTTACAAGTATATAAAGAGAGAGCAACAAGTAATTTCGAAATGTATAAGCATGTGTAGTCAAAGGACAGGCTGGAACTCCTTTTGAATCACTTGGCTGTGCTTTCTCACATGCTTGCACTAGTAGAAAAGCATCCTCTCCTTTCCAGCACCATACAGGCTGTCAAACTGCTCCCTTATCCTTCCTTATCCTCTTTGGTCGAGTTTACTCTCTTCTCTTCACTAAGTTACCTTCTCATCCCATCAGATAACTTCCCAAGTAGTTACTGTGGTTAAACTAAAATTACCACAGTAAAACCCCAAAGTTACTGTCTGCTCCAACTCTCTTCCCCTCTCAATATATCAACTCTTTATTCTCTCATCTCAACAGTGTTATGTTCTTGTACCAGGCGAGCAGAGAAACAAACTAGAAGCAAAGAGCACCAAGGCTATGATGATTGGGTATTCCACTTCACAGAAGGGATACAAATGCTATGATCCTACAGCTAGGAGAGTCCTAGTGTCAAGGGATGTCAGATTCATGGAAGACAAAGGATACTATGATGAGCAGACATGGGAAGACTTGGAGGATCTCTCCCAGCCATCAGAAAGAGCTGCTTGCTTGAGAAACATCCTAGAGGGGCTCGGAATTGGAGTGTCCCAGGATCAGAGTAGGCGTCCAGAACCTACTCCAGCTGCAGCAGAAGAACCATCCCACTTTGCACATGAGGGGGGAAGTGAATCAGTATCTGAACTAGAGGACCAAGGCTTAGAAGAGGCTCACTTGGTGCAGCCTGGGTAAGGCTTAAACTCTGGATCACTTGAAGGTGGATGGATAGAGGATGTTCTAAGAGGCTACTAGCTCTCCTTTGAACTGTGGTCGTCTCCCTGAGCCTATGGGTTGGCGCCAAGGATGGTTTGCTACTCAAAGACACAAGATCACCTTGTACTGTCTAAGATGGGATTCACAGGAATTCCTTCCTTTAAGTGAGATCAATGTTCTAGAGCTGAACAGAGAAAGCTAGAGACAAGACAACAAAGTTGACTGAATAATTCTTAGATTGAAAGTTGAGAAAACAAGGCTGCAGCCCCCATGTTCTTAAAGTGAAAATCGAAAACCCTAATGCTAAACCAAGGTGGTTTACTTCTAATTCTAATCCTAATTGTCTTTGGTTTAAATTAAATGAAAGCCCAATAACCAAAACCCTTACAAAGTAATTAAATTAAACCAACAAGCTGGTTTATCTTGATCTCCTTGCCTTGAACCAAGGCCCACGGTTTTGGCTATCTCCTGGAGCCTCTCCTCTTGTGCTCTCAGTCTTGATCTGGTTACTGGTCCACTCCACAAGCTGGCTAGCTCATTTGGTTCTTCTCTGCTCGAGTCTGGTTCTTCTCTGCTCAAGTCTGGCTCTTCTCTTCTCAAGTCTGGCTCTCCCTCATCAGACTCACTCAGCTCTCCAATGTCTCTACTCATGGCTACACCATCCCCTCCTCCTTTAAAAGGATTTGACCTCAAATCCAAATCATCTGCAATAAAAGGATCCAAGTCAGAAACATTGAAAGTAGAACTGATTGTGTATTTCCCTTCAAGATCAATCTGGTAGGCATTGTTGTTGATTCTCTTCAGCACTTTGAAAGGTCCATCTTTCCTTGGCAGCAACTTTGATTTCCTCTCAACAGGAAACCTCTCTTTTCTCATGTGAATCCACACAAGATCACCTGGTTCAAGTACTAGCTCCTTGCGCCCCTTGTTCTTCTGCCTCTCATACATCTTGGTCCTCTCCTCAATGTTCTTCCTGACCTGTTCATGCAAGGACAAAACAAACTCGGCCTTTTGCTTGCCATCAAGGTTAGTTTGTTCTTTTAAAGGTAAAGCAAATAAATCAAGAGGAGACAATGGGTTAAACCCATAAACAACTTGAAAAGGAGAGAGTTTAGTAGCTGAATGCACTGCTCTGTTATATGCAAACTCTACATGTGGTAAACAATCCTCCCATGTCCTAATGTTACTCTTAATGATGGCACGCAAAAGAGTAGACAATGTCCTATTGACTGATTCAGTTTGACCATCAGTTTGGGGATGACAAGTAGTTGAAAACAATAGCTTAGTTCCCAACTTTCCCCACAGAGTTTTCCAGAAATAGCTAAGGAACTTAGTATCTCTATCAGAAACTATAGTCCTAGGCATACCATGCAATCTAACAACTTCTCTAAAGAATAGATCAGCTACCAAAGATGCATCATCAGTTTTATGACAAGGTATGAAGTGAGCCATCTTAGAAAATCTATCAACAACCACAAAGATGCTATCTCTTCCTTTCCTAGTTCTAGGCAATCCTAAGACAAAGTCCATAGAGATATCAATCCATGGTGCAGTAGGAATAGGGAGAGGTGTATACAAACCTGTTGGTTGGACCTTAGACTTGGCTTGCTTGCACACGACACACCTTGAGCACACACGCTCCACTTCTTTCTTCATACTCGGCCAGTAGAAGTGCTCCTGCAAGGTGGAGAGTGTTTTGGCGACCCCAAAGTGTCCCATCAGCCCTCCTGCGTGAGCTTCCCTAACATACAATTCTCTCAAAGAACCACTAGGAACACACAGGCGGTTATCATAGAAAAGAAATCCTTTTACTTGATAGAATTTTCCACTAGCATGTTTCTCAGATTCTCTAAACACATCTTTAAACTCAGGATCATTAGCATAGCAAGATTTGATGTGTTCAAATCCTAAGAGTTTAGTTTCCATTGAAGATAAAAGAGTATACCTTCTGGAGAGTGCATCAGCCACTACGTTCTCCTTACCTTTCTTGTAGTGAATGACATAAGGAAAGGTCTCAATGAACTCCACCCACCTGGCGTGTCTCTTGTTCAGCTTCTGTTGCCCTTTGAGATGTTTAAGGGATTCATGATCTGTATGGATCACAAACTCCTTAGGCCACAAGTAATGTTGCCACACTTGTAAAGCTCTCACCAAGGCATACAGCTCCTTGTCATAGGTAGGATAGTTTAAGGTGGCGCCTCCTAGCTTCTCACTGAAATAAGCTATGGGTTTCTTATCCTGCATCAACACAGCTCCAATTCCAATACCAGATGCATCACATTCAATTTCAAAAGTCTTAGAAAAGTCAGGAAGTGCAAGTAAGGGAGCACTTGTTAACTTCTCTTTTAGCATTTGAAATGCCTCTTCTTGTGCTGGTCCCCAAGTGAAACCTACACTCTTCTTGACTACTTCAGTCAGGGTGCTGCAACTGTACTGAAATCTCTCACAAACCTCCGGTAGAAGCCAGCAAGTCCATGAAAACTTCTGACCTCTCCAATAGATTTAGGAATCGGCCACTCCCTGATAGCCTTCACCTTTTCCTCATCAACCTGTATGCCCTGTGAAGTCACAACAAAACCTAAAAAGACAAGGTTATCTGTGCCAAAAGAGCACTTCTTATAGTTAGCATACAGATTTTCTTTTCTAAGCACATCTAGAACTTGCTTCAAGTGATTAACATGTTCTTTCATAGTCTTGCTGTAAATCAGGATATCATCAAAGTAAACAACTACAAATCGTCCTATCAAAGCTCTCAAGACATGATTCATTAATCTCATGAAGGTACTAGGTGCATTAGTAAGCCCAAAAGGCATCACAAGCCATTCATACAATCCTAGCTTAGTTTTAAAGGCAGTTTTCCACTCATCTCCTTCTTTCATTCTAATCTGGTGGTAACCACTCTTTAAATCAATTTTAGAAAAGACACATGAACCATGTAACTCATCTAGCATATCATCTAAGCGAGGAATAGGATGTCTGTACTTAACTGTTATGTTGTTGATGGCTCTGCAGTCCACACACATCCTCCAGCTTCCATCTTTTTTTGGCACCAAGAGGACAGGTACAGCACAAGGACTCATACTCTCCCTGATATGTCCCTTCTCCATTAGCTCATTGACTTGTTTCTGAAGCTCCTTAGTCTCCACAGGGTTGGTCCTGTATGCTGGACGGTTTGGTAAAGTAGCTCCTGGTACAAAGTCAATCTGGTGCTCTATTCCCCTAATAGGCGGCAGACCTATGGGATTGTCCTCTGGGAACACATCTCTATACTCCTGCAAAAGACACTCAATCTCCTCTGGAATCTCAGGAGCAGGGTTAGTAGTAGAGCTCAACAATTCTTTGTAAACTACTAGTATCAAATTTGATTGTTCAATCACAGCAGTTTTGATATCTTTAGCAGTAGCAAAGAGGTTGAGTTTACTTACCTGGCTGGTCTCTTCAAGAAGCAAGGATTTGCTGGCGGCCTTGGACTCTCCTCTCTTCATTTTGAGATGCATCTGATCCTGGTGTACCTCCTGAGGGGTCATTGGCGCCAGGGTAACTTGTTTCTCCTTATGGATAAAAGTGTATCTGTTGGTAAAGCCATCATGTACTGATCTCTTATCATACTGCCATGGACGTCCAAGAAGGATGTGGCTAGCTTCCAGGGGTGCTACATCACAAGTGATCTCATCCTGGTACTTTCCCACTGATAGCAATACCTTCACTTGCTTGGTGATCTTTAATCCTCCCTCATCATTGATCCATTGCAACAGATATGGCTTAGGATGCTTGAACACTTGAAGACCCAACTTCTCCACCAACTCAGCACTTGCTACATTAGTACAACTTCCTCCATCAATGATCAAGCTACAAACCTTTTCTTGAATCAAGCATCTGGTGTGAAACAAGTTTTCCCTTTGCTCATCTTCTTTGGGTTTAGGTTGAGCATTGAGAAGTCTCCTGGTGACTAATAGCTCTCCACGGACAGGGTACTCCACGCCTTCCTCATCAGACTCTTGGCCGGCGTCCTCCTCTTCAGATATCACCTCCCCGTCGGCTAAGATAGTCATCACCTTCTTGTTGGTGCACTCATTAGCATAGTGACCAAAGCCATGACACTTGAAACACTTAATGTTCCTGGTCTTAGTAGGTGTGGCTACTCCTTTACCCTTGTCATCTCTCTTGTTCTCCACTGAAGAAGACCCTTCTTTGGACTTATCCCCTGGCTTATCTTCCTTGGAGTAGGCCGGTTTTGAGGCAGGAGTGTATGAAGACCGGGTAGAGCTCTTCCTCTTGTTCTGCTGCTCAATCAAAATAGCCTTATGTAGCAGTTCATCCATGTCCTCATACTCTTGTAGCTCCAACCTATCTTGTATATCTCTGTTAAGACCTCCTTGGAATCTAGCCATAGTAGCTTCTACTTCTTCTTCTAAGTCAGCTTTCAACATGAGTGTTTCCATCTCCTGGTGATAGTCCTCTACACTCTTAGATCCTTGAGAAAGCCTTCTCAACTTCTGGTGTAGATCTCTTCCATAGTGATTAGGAACAAATCTCTTTTTCATCACAGTTTTCATCTCAAACCATGAAGCTACCTGAGGCTCTCCATTGCGTCTCCTGGTAGTAGCAATCTGATCCCACCAGCTAATAGCATAACCACAGAATTCAGTAGCTGCTAGTCTCACTTTCCTCTCCTCAGTGAACTGTTGGCAATTGAAAACCAGTTCAATCTTCTTCTCCCACTCTAAGTAAGCATCAGGATCATTCTTCCCATGGAATGGAGGGATTCTAAGCTTGAGATTGCCTAGGTTATCAGTAGCTGGTCGCCTGCGGTTGTGATTTCTACCATGATGACTAGCCTGAGATCCATCATCACTTTCATCAGCTGAATCTTCTTGATAATGTTCTCCATAAATCCCACGACCCCTAAGCTCAACTCGTTGCCCTCTTATAGGTCCAATGCGTGCTCTCTGAACTCCAGCAGCAACCGCGTCCCTCTCTTGCCCTGCATTATCACCAGGTAAAGTTTCATTAGCTTGTTGAACACGGTTGTAAGTGTTTTGCATTCTTCTGGTTATCTCAGCTATCATAGCCTCAAATTGAACTTGGTTGAGGTTGATTTGCTGGACAGCCGGTTCTCCTGAACTCTCAGGTTGCTTTCCATCTCGCCTCTCTTCACTCATTGTTCCTGAAATAGTTAGAGAAAACACAAAGCCAGGAACAAAATTATATCTCTCTCTCACTCAAGTTTTCAAATCGCCAAGTCTCAGCTCTTCCCACAAGTTCAGTTGAAAAACAAAGTTCTACACTTAAGATCTAGAACTAAAACCCCAATGAATCAGATAGGAAGTATTAAGAGATTTAGGCACCAGCTGACTTTACCACCCTGAGCTGGATTTCTCCTCAGCTAGCTGGATTACTCTTCAGCTATATATTTTTTTTTTTTGATTTGGATCAGAGATCTCTTTTCTTTTCTTTTTTTTTTTGATTTGCAGGGTTGGCTCAGCTGGCTTACAACAGATAGAAAGATAAGAGAAGTGTTTGATGGAATGAATGATCTGAGTAGTCAAATTGCAAACCCTAACCTTCAAGTGGCTCTGATACCACTTGGTGCAGCCTGGGTATGGCTTAAACTCTGGATCACTTGAAGGTGGATGGATAGAGGATGTTCTAAGAGGCTACTAGCTCTCCTTTGAACTGTGGTCGTCTCCCTGAGCCTATGGGTTGGCGCCAAGGATGGTTTGCTACTCAAAGACACAAGATCACCTTGTATTGTCTAAGATGGGATTCACAGGAATTCCTTCCTTTAAGTGAGATCAATGTTCTAGAGCTGAACAGAGAAAGCTAGAGACAAGACAACAAAGTTGACTGAATAATTCTTAGATTGAAAGTTGAGAAAACAAGGCTGCAGCCCCCATGTTCTTAAAGTGAAAATCGAAAACCCTAATGCTAAACCAAGGTGGTTTACTTCTAATTCTAATCCTAATTGTCTTTGGTTTAAATTAAATGAAAGCCCAATAACCAAAACCCTTACAAAGTAATTAAATTAAACCAACAAGCTGGTTTATCTTGATCTCCTTGCCTTGAACCAAGGCCCACGGTTTTGGCTATCTCCTGGAGCCTCTCCTCTTGTGCTCTCAGTCTTGATCTGGTTACTGGTCCACTCCACAAGCTGGCTAGCTCATTTGGTTCTTCTCTGCTCGAGTCTGGTTCTTCTCTGCTCAAGTCTGGCTCTTCTCTTCTCAAGTCTGGCTCTCCCTCATCAGACTCACTCAGCTCTCCAATGTCTCTACTCATGGCTACACCACCGGTGAGCTAGGAAACAGAGGAACTGATTCTCCTGTCCAAAGTGGAGAAGGATCAGCAAGGGAAGAACTGAATGAAAGTCAGAATGAAGAAGATCAGAGACAAGGAGAAGCTAGAGCTGAAGCTGAAGAACAGACTGAAGCAGTGACTCCACAAGTAGAAGAAGAACAAGAGATGGCGCAAGAAGGGCCAGTGTTGAGAAGGAGTACAAGGCTGAGAAAGGATCCTTCTAGTTGGGTAAACACGAGAGTGTACTACAATGCCCAAGCTGTGAAGCATCCTACTCAGGCCGTGTGTTCTTTTGCTCAATATCCAGAAGCACATTGTGCTTTTATGGTAAACTTAGATGAGAATCACATTCCAAGAAGCTATGAAGAGGCAATGGAAGATAAGGAATGGAAGGAATCAGTAGGAGCTGAATCAGGAGCTATGATAAAGAATGATACATGGTATGAGAGTGAACTACCAAAAGGGAAGAAAGCTGTGTCTAGTAGATGGATCTTTACAATCAAGTACAAGGCTGATGGGTCGATTGAGAGGAAGAAGACTAGACTAGTAGCAAGAGGGTTCACTCAGACATATGGAGAGGATTACATTGAGACATTTGCTCCAGTAGCCAAGCTACACACCATTAGGATTATTTTAAGCTTGGCTGTGAACCTTGGATGGGGATTGTGGCAAATGGATGTAAAGAATGCATTTCTGCAAGGAGAGCTTGAGGATGAAGTATATATGTATCCTCCACCAGGTCTAGAACATCTAGTGAAGAGAGGGAATGTTTTGAGGCTAAAGAAAGCCATTTATGGGTTGAAGCAATCACCAAGAGCTTGGTATAACAAGTTGAGCACAACTCTGAATGGCCGAGGCTTCAAGAAGTCTGAACTAGACCACACCCTCTTCACTCTTACCACTCCCTCAGGTATGATTGCACTCCTTGTGTATGTTGATGATATCATTATCACAGGGAGTGACAAGGAAGGTATCATAGCAACCAAGGAGTTCCTTAAATCCATGTTTGAGATTAAAGACTTGGGAGAAATGAAATACTTTCTTGGAATTGAGATATGTAGATCCAAGGAAGGGTTGTTCATGTCCCAAAGGAAGTATACACTTGATCTTTTGAAAAGTGCAGGTGCTTATGGAGGCAAGACAGCAAGGATGCCTATGGAGGATGGCTACAAAGTCCCACGAGAGGGGGAGATTGAAGACAGCAAACCTTACCAGGATCCTAAACTCTATAGAAAACTAGTTCGTAAATTGATTTACCTTACCATTACAAGGCCTGATATATGTTTTGCTGTGAATCAGGTGAGCCAACACATGCAGCTTCCCAAGGAACATCACTGGCGCATGGTGGAGAGGCTGTTGATGTATCTGAATGGCTCGCCGGATCAAGGAGTATGGATGGGATGCAATGGAAGCTCAGAAGTGGTGGGCTATTGCGATGCTGATTGGGCAGGAGATAGAGCTGACAGGAGATCACCAACCGGCTATTGCACATTCATTGGAGGCAACTTGGTAACTTGGAAGAGCAAGAAGCAGAAGGTGGTGTCATGCTCAAGTGCTGAAGCTGAGTATAGAGCCATGCTGAAGCTTACAAACGAGTTGGTATGGATCAAAGGCATCTTGAAGCACTTGGAGATTGATCAAGCCACTCCAATGACAATGCATTGCGACAATCAAGCTGCCATTCACATTGCATCCAACTCGGTGTTCCATGAGAGAACCAAGCACATTGAGGTTGATTGCCACAAAGTAAGACAGATGATTGTGCTTGGAGTGATCTTACCTTGCTACACGAGAAGTGAAGATCAGTTGGCTGATGTGTTCACCAAGGCTGCGAGACAGAAGACTATGGAGTCCATTCACATTAGATTGGGACTCATAGATCTTGGGAAGAGAAGGAGCTGATCCCCTCAGCTGTGAGATCTTTACTCTTTTTCCCTCATTAAGGTTTTATCCCAATGGGTTTTCCTTAGTGAGGTTTTTAATGAGGAAGGTCTCATGGCTGTCCAAGCTTAGACTGTCACAAAGCTAAGCTTGAGGGGGAGTGTTAAGAAGAGAGCCTTATGGTATGAAGAGGAGACCTTAGGAAGTGTAGAAGCATTAGAGAGGAAGATAGAAGCATCTTGTACGGACTGTACGGATAGGGCAAAGGGTACGGACGATCAGGCCGTACCATCATGCGCGGTTAAGGGGTTACTCAGCTCAGGTAAAAAGTAAACTAGCTAGAGTTACTTTACCTTAAGGCTGAGCTTGATCCGAACGTTGAGAGGATAAGGAGGAACGCGTCTGACAGTCTGGCAAGAGCTGGAAAGGTAAAGGCATATTCAAAGATGCCTTACACATGTGGAGACTCTCATTGGAAGGATTCAAATGCGCCCTTAGCTGTATCTTGACTTCACATGCTTTCTCCTTTATGCAATCTAAACCCTAGTGTCTTAAGCTTCATATATAAGTGTAAACTCTCTCTGATTAATTAATTAATGCGAATCATGTTACTCTCTCTCTAGTCTCTCTCTTGTTCATCATGGATCATACATAAATATGAGATTTAAGAGTACTCAGGTTGTATGTGTGTATGAAACCCAAATGGGTAAAGAGAGAGAGCTTGGAAGCGATTTGAGAGAAAGGAAGTTTGATGAGTGTTTGTGTGTCTAAGTGTTTAAGAGATTAGTAACAAGACTGAGAACGTGTATAGAGATTCAGGATGAGAGACTAGAGAGACTAAGAAAGTGTTTCAGATTAGAGAAGGAGAAGGGAAACCCCCTTACTCACTTAAGAGTTACAAAACATCACTTATGAGCTTATATATGCTCTTTACAACTTGCAATCATAAACCTAAATCTAAGGGCTGTTATAACTTGAATTTAAATGAATGGATGAGATGGACAGATGGTCTTGGTCGTGGCTGTGCTGTTCCTGATGGATAATTGGTCCATTTGAATCTGGTCAAGGGAAGGCTGGCTCCTTATTGGCTAGCTAAAGGCTCCCATGAATCTGCCCACTTCTTTTGCTAGATACATGGTCTCCTTTTGCTTTTACTTTACAGCAAGAGACTCTCCTTTCCAGCCTGTCACTCGCCAGCCTCTCCTTTGTGCTCAAATGGTTGACTGGTGAACTTTCGGGATGTCTCGGTCTGTACGGATCCGTACGGTCCGTACAGCCAGTCCCTAAGTTTGCACACTCGCCCAAATACTCTTCTAAGTCCCTCCTGGACTTGGCCCTATCTTTGCACCACACTTCCATCTTCTCTCTAACTCCTCGAAAGCCCTCACATGATCAGTCTAAGTCTTTCCTAGACTTATCTTCACAAGATAACTTCTTCAGAACACTTCTGAAGCTTGATTGAACTCTTCTAGACATCTTCTAGAGCTTGCCCTATCATTGTACAAGCTCCATCTTCTCTTCAGTTCAACACTCCCCCTCAAGCTTGACTTTAGGAGATCCTAAGCCAAGCTTGGAACTCTGAAGAGTCTCCCTCATTAAAAACCTTACAAGGAAAACCCATTGGGACAAAACCTTGCAAGGGAAAAAGAGTAGAGCTCTCCAAAGCCTAGGGATTGGCCAGTGAGCTCTTGTGCCTTAGAACCAGTGTGGTTGGACACAAGAAGCTCTGGATCACGGCCTAATAGGTGCAGCAACTCTTCACAGCTTTGCGCACACTTCACACTTCAGCTTCACCTCTTCATGGAACCCGTTTGAAGTCTCCCCTCTCAACTGACTTCTCAGCCATCTTAGAGAAGTTAGGACACTACCAGATCATCTTCAAAACACCAGTGAGGCTGATCAACACTTCACACACGGCTTGCCCTCTTCATAGAACTGGTTTGAATCTCCCCCTCTCAACAGACTTCACAGCCACCTTAGAGAAGCTAGGAAATGACAAGGAACACCTTTAGTGAGGCTCAAGCAATGGTACCTGATACATTATCCCAAAGGTGCATCAGTACCTATCAAAAACAAGAAAATGAATATCCTGCATCACACTTGATGCACACAATCTCACAATTCAATCATAATAATTTTACGTATCTTTTCAAGCACAAGCAATGAATAAGATGAATAAAAAGGTTTTAAAAGTCTAAGGGAACTTCCCTTGTGTTTTTGTGAGTTTCCTAACTCGGCCAATGCACCATCTTCATGGCATCACCAACTTCTTGGAAAGGCAGAATGGATTCATCAGCTTCTCCTCAATCACCTCTCATTGAAGCCGCATTGATGGAGAGCGTTCTTCTTCACTCGCCAAGACTGCTCTGAACAGCCTCTTGCCTAGACACGCCACTATCTTGGTCCGGTTGATGATCCTTGTAGAAGCCTTTGCAAAGACTTGTTACTGACCATGGATCATATGCATTAAGACTCCCCCTCAAGCTTAGAACCAAGACTAGAAGGAGCTAAGCTTGTGATGATCCTATGCATCTCCATGGTCTAATAACTATCATCTTTTATGATAGCTTTCTTCTTGTGAGTTTTCTCTCTTCCTTAACCAGGAATTAGGGTGTTTGAATCACCATAGAGAGTCTCACAAGACACGCCTCTCATTGCATAATGACCCATGCTACACTTCCTGTAGACTAAGGACTAGATATGTCCAATGGTATTATGCAATGGCCATCTCTCATTGCATACTCAATCACACTACACTTCCTGTAGATTATGGACTAACATGTCCTAGTGATGATATGCAATGGCACAAGATCTTTGTCTTTACATTCTTGGTTGTTGGCGAGTTTCATGTATCACATTCCTTGTGTACCTAACACCACCACAACTCAATGCAAGATCAGATCATCCCATTGGGATCAAACCAAGATTATCCATCCTGTTTGATCACCAATGCCACAATAATATATGATACTTGAAACAAGCTAGACAATCAAGACAATCAAGCAAAGACAATCAATTCAGTTTTTTTTTTTTTTTTTAAATGCAACAATTGATGAATGCATTAGGTTACACTAACTATATGAATGAAACAGATTCAATCCAAATGGAACACAAGTCTAGATGATACTTATGCAATTAAGGCGACAAGAGTGACTCAATTCATGCTTATGCTCACTAGTTTTATCAAAGCCAATGATTCAAGTAGCTTAGACATACTTCTAAATGCTTATAAGACATCACTGATGGATATAACTATGGCATAGCAACAATCAGAACTGGACTGAGTCAAGACAAGCAGATTTCAATTTCTAACAATGACAATGCAAGTTCTATACAGTTCTCTAAATGCAAAGCTTATATCAGTACATTTGCAATTTAGGCTCATTTTTAAATGCATTACTACATGAATGCACAATCTTAAAGCATTAGCTATATGAATGCAACAGGTTCAATCCATGAGTAATATTAAAGCTCTGCACAACAGTTTCAATCAGAACCAATGATGCAAGCAACTTAGACAATTTCTAATTGATGCAAGACTTTCATTGATGGATTAAACATAGGCAATAGCATCAGATAACACTAGGATTGAACTTAGACAGTATGAGATATGCTTATGTATGCAAAATAACTTATCAATCATGATGCAAGCAGCAGAGACATTCTACTCAATTCTACAACACATTCATGATGATTCAAGCTATGACAACACTCAAGACAATGCAATAAACAGAACATGAGATTCGGGACTCTAGACATTACTTACTATCAATAAGACAATGCAGCAGCAAAACAATCTCAGTGCAATTAGCCTAGACATTCTACTTAGAAGCTATAAACTCTTAATGGAATTAGGGAAAGCACATAGTATAATCAGGAGATAAACCTATCAAGACATATTAAGATAGATGAGACTAGGTTTACTCCCTTGTTTAAGGTGATGAGGAGTGGTCGTTGCCACTTGAATCCTCACTTCTTCTTCTTCTCTTATTGCAATCACCCTTCTGAATTTGCCACCATGATGGAATGCTTGTGGATGCTTCAGCTACTTCTTCAATCACCTCACAATAGAAGCCGCCTTGATAGAGTAGCCTTCTTCTTCACACAGCCAAGAGTGCTCTGTCTTAGTTTGAGCACCCTCTTGAATAGGCACGCCACTGCCTAGACCCGGTTAGCTTCTTCTTCAGGTACTTGCAATGTTAAGGAGAAGAACACCAGTGAGTTTTACAACCATCTGTGCTTCTCCCTTTTTGTAACACTTCTCCATTGTACACACAATGGGCATCATTCTTTCTCTTTCAACTCGGATTTGATGATGAACTAGGAACACCTTTTGTGAACCTGAAACATCACTCAAACTCTAGCAAAGATAAGTCACAATTGCATTGGGATCAATCCTTGACTTCATCAAGTTTGATCACCAATGTCTCAAGCTTTATAACATTAGATAGAATCAAGACAATGTCAAGTTCTTATCTATGCAAGCAACCATTCTCTAAATACTAAGCAAGACCTTATCAGATTCAAGTCAAAGTATTTAGGCAATTTTATGCAACTTAGATTTTAATCTAAATGCAACAATACAAGGCAGTATGCATTAATCTTAATCAGTTTCTAACTCATGAAAGCAAGCATGATTAGATAATATAATCTATTATCTTAACAAGACAAGTTAATTTAGAACTGACATTAAGCATTTAACCATTTTCAATAGTATTGATGTCAAATCTGTTGAGATGAGAGAATAAAGAGTTGATATATTGAGAGAGGAAGAGAGTTGGAGTAGACAGTAACTTTGGAGTTTTACTGTGGTAACTTTAGTTTAACCACAGTAACAACTTGGGAAGTTATCTGATGGCATGAGAAGGTAACTTAGTGAAGGGAAGAGAGTAAACTCGACCAAAGAGGATAAGGAAGGATAAGGGAGCACTTTGACAGCCTGTATGATGCTGGAAAGGAGAGGATGCTTTTCTACTAGTGCAAGCATGTGAGAAAGCACAGCCAAGTGATTCAAAAGGAGTTCCAGCCTGTCCTTTGACTACACATGCTTATACATTTCGAAATTCCTTGTTGCTCTCTCTTTATATACTTGTAAACCCTCATCAGTATTAATTAATGGAGTTTTGAGTCTCTCTCTCTTAAGTCTCTCTCTTGTTCTTAATCTCCAATCTCTTTAATTCTCAGATTAGGCTTAATCACTCTTTAAATCACCAAATCTAATATGGTATCAGAGCCAGGTTCCTTTAAAAGGAGAGAGTGATTTCGTTTTTCTAAATGTTCTTGAGTGTTCTTGAGTGTTCTTGAGAGTTCTTGAGATTTTTCAAGAGCTAGATCCTTTAAAAGTCAAGTTTGTGTCTGTTGGTGTTTCTTTTGGAGAGTCAGCTTCAAGGGAGTCCCTTTAGGTGTTTGACAAGGTCAGAAGATGGGTCTAGCTTGTGGTTCAGCAAGGCGTGAAGAGAAGGAAGAGAGAGGGAATGAGTGGGGGTGGTTCTCACAAATGAAAACGACTCTGAAGAGGTGTGGAGTTTGGAGAAACCATGAGAAGGAAGAGTCTTTGAAGGGTAAAGCTGCTGAGAAAGATCAGACAGCAAGAGAAACAAGTGGAAATTGCTTTAGTCTTGAAGAAAGTACACTGCTTGAGAAGATTGAAGATGTTTATGAGAACAAGATCAGTCTTAGGAGAGTGTATGAAGTCAAGAAGGTGATTAGTGGAGGTAAACCAGGAAGAGAAGAGTTCAATAACCATGTGAGGAAGCTACAACATTTGTGGGTTGAACTACAAGGGTTGAGATCCCATGTGGATGGGGATACTACACAAGAGCAAGAGACGGTCTTGAAGCTCTTGGCGAGCATGGAGTCATCATATGGGTGGCTGGTAGAGATGGTTCTAAGAGGGGAACAGCTTCCGGAAATGGAAGAGATTTGTGGGCTTATAAGAAGGGCGTATGAGATAATGAGAGATGATGAGAGGCTAACCATGAGTAGGAGTGAGAGCTCATGGAAGCCAACTGGGAGTAGGAGTGAGAGCTTCCAGAAGCTAACCATGAGTAGGAGTGAGGGCTCATGGAGGCTAACCGGGAGTAGGAGTGAGGGCTTCCGGAAGAAGAGAAGGTGCAGAATGCTATCCAAAGCTTCTATCAACATAGGAAAGGGTAGAAAGAGAGTTGTGGGAGAGTGTTCTTACTCAGCCTACATGGGGGAATCAGTAGAAGACAGTGGGGTGTTAAGAGAGCAGGAGAAAGGGAGTGGAGCTGATGATCGCATCACCAGGAAGGAATGGAGAGTGTTCATGGAACATGTACAAGCCTTAGCAGCAAGCAAGAAGCATGCTATACAATCCGGAGCTTCTAAACCCATGGTGATTGATTCTGGAGCAAGTCATCATATGATCAGTGATAGGAGGCTTATAAGTGAGATCAAGGCTGCAACAGGGAGTGTTAGGATAGCTAATGGTGCTATGATCCCAATAGAAGGAGTGGGAAAGCTCAAACTGTTTGAGAAGGACACGGCTGCCTTCTACATGCCTCAGTTCACTTCAAATCTATTATCTGTGAAGAAAGCTACCATTGATCTTGATTGTCAAGTAGTATTCAGACCTGATGAAGTTGAGTTTCAAGATTTGAAGACTGGGAGAGTCATTGGCAGAGGAGACAGCAAAAATCAGCTATACCACCTCGACTTGGCTAAGACCTCTAATCCCTTTGATTCTATTTGCTTGAGTAGTACTGCTGAGAAGATTGATAGTATTACTTGGCATGCTAGATTAGGACATCCTCATGCTCGTGCCATTGAATTGATAATCCCTAATATGTCATTCAATCACTTGGATTGTGAAGCATGCATATTAGGAAAGCATTGTAGGACTGTTTTCCCAACATCTAAGACTACTTATGAGCATTGCTTTGATCTAGTTCACTCGGATGTGTGGACCGCTCCATGCATGTCTAGAGACAGCCATAAATACTTTGTGACATTCATTGATGAGAAGTCTAAGTATACATGGCTCACATTGCTTCCATCTAAAGATAAGGTGCTAGAAGCGTTTATGAACTTCCAAGCATATGTATCTAATCAATACAATGCTACTGTGAAGGTACTGAGATCAGACAACGGAGGTGAATACATCAGCAATGCCTTCAAGAGTCATCTAGCCAAGCATGGGATTGTGCATCAGACCAGTTGTCCCTACACACCACAGCAGAATGGTGTAGCTGAGAGGAAGAATAGGCACTTGATGGAGGTTGCTAGGTCGATGATGTTTCATGCAAATGTCCCAAAAAGATTTTGGGGAGATGCTGTTCAGACTGCTTGCTATCTCATCAACCGGGTCCCAACCAAGATACTGAAGAATCTGTCTCCATTTGAGGTGCTGAATAAGAGCAAGCCTTTTATTGATCACCTACGAGTATTTGGGTGTGTATGCTATGTCATGACTCCAGGAGAACAGAGAAACAAGCTGGAGGCAAAGAGTACTAAGGCTATGTTTATTGGATACTCTATCACTCAGAAGGGATACAAGTGCTATGATCCTGAAGCAAGGAGAGTGATGGTATCTAGAGAAGTGAAGTTTATTGAATCCAAAGGGTATTATGAAGAAAAGGAGTGGGAAAATCTGAAGGATTTGTCTCAAGCTCCATCTGATAGAGCAACAACACTGAGGGTGCTGTTGGAGAAGCTAGGGATAGGGTTATCCCAGGATCAGGAATCTGGAAGAAGAGAGTCTTCCAATCCTACTAGTGAAGCTGAAAGAACAACTCCTCTTGATCATGAGAGGGGGAATGGAACCGAATCTCATGAGCAAGTGCAAAATCAAGAAGATTCAGGCCAGCATAATCAAGAGGTGACACAGGAAGTAGAGAGTGGTGCTCAGTCTAGTGGAGATGGGCAAAGAGAGTCTACTGGCTCAGATGAGAGTGGTACTCAGTCTAGTGGAGATTGGGAAGTAGATCCTGATGGGTCAAATGAGAGTGGTGCTCAATCAAGTGAAGATGGGCAAGAGCCACAAGAAGAACAAGTTCAGGAGCTAAGGAGGAGCACAAGGGTGAAGAGAGATGCTTCCAACTGGGTAAACACGAGAGTGTACTACAATGCCCAGGCTGTGGAGCATCCTTCTCAAGCTATGTGTTCCTTTGCAGAGTTTCCGGACGAGCATACAGCCTTCACAGTAAGCTTGGATGAGAGCTATATTCCAAGGACATATGAAGAAGCTATGGCTTTAAAGGAGTGGAGAGATTCAGTTGCTGATGAGTCCGGAGCCATGATTAAGAATGAAACATGGTATGAGAGTGAGCTGCCTAAAGGGAAGAAGGCAGTGACTAGTAAATGGGTGTTCACAATCAAGTTTCATCCTGATGGAAGAATAGAGAGGCGCAAGTCTAGGTTGGTGGCAAGAGGATTTACTCAGACATATGGTGAGGACTATGTTGAGACCTTTGCTCCTGTGGCTAAACTTCATACTATCAGGATTGTATTATCTTTAGCTGTGAATCTTGAGTGGGATTTGTGGCAAATGGATGTGAAGAATGCATTCCTTCAAGGAGAGTTGGAAGATGAAGTATACATGCATCCACCACCAGGTCTTGAACATCTAGTAAAGAAGGGTAATGTGTTGAGGTTGAGGAAAGCTATCTATGGTCTCAAGCAGTCTCCAAGGGCGTGGTACAACAAGTTGAGTACTACACTGAATGGGAGAGGGTTCAGAAAGTCAGAATTGGATCACACTCTCTTTACCCTAACCACCTCATCTGGTATTGTGGTATTGCTTGTGTATGTGGATGATATCATCATCACAGGCAGTGATAAGGAAGGCATCAAGGCTACAAAGGAGTATCTCAAGGCAAGCTTTGAGATTAAAGACTTGGGGGAAATGAAGTATTTTCTTGGGATTGAGATATGCAGATCAAAGGAAGGATTGTTTATGTCTCAAAGGAAGTATGTGATTGATCTATTGAAGGGAGCAGATGCCTATGGAGGAAAGACAGCCAAGATGCCAATGGAGGATGGTTACAAGGTTCCACGTGAGGGGGAGATTGAGGATAGCAAGCCATTCCATGATCCTAAGCTGTATAGGAAGCTAGTGGGGAAGTTGATTTATCTTACCATTACTAGACCTGATGTGTGCTTTGCGGTGAATCAAGTCAGTCAACACATGCAAGTTCCTAAGGAGCACCACTGGCGGATGGTGGAAAGGATCTTGATGTATCTGAATGGAACTACTGGTCTTGGAGTATGGATGGGATGTAACAAGAGTACTGAGGTTGTAGGCTACTGTGATGCAGATTGGGCTGGGGACCGAGCAGATAGAAGATCAACCACAGGCTATTGTACATTCATTGGTGGTAACTTGGTCACTTGGAAGAGTAAGAAGCAGAAGGTAGTGTCTTGTTCCAGTGCTGAGGCCGAGTATAGAGCAATGCTGAAGCTTACAAATGAGCTAGTGTGGATAAAAGGGATTTTGAAGCATCTGGAGATTATTCAAGCAACGCCAATGACAATGCATTGTGATAATCAAGCAGCTATCCACATTGCATCTAACTCTGTGTTCCATGAGAGAACAAAGCACATTGAGGTTGATTGTCACAAGGTGAGGCAGATGATGATTCTTGGGGTGATTCTACCTTGTTATACTCGGAGTGAGGATCAGTTAGCAGATGTGTTCACAAAGGCAGCAAGGCAAAAGACAATGGAGTCCATACACATCAGGTTAGGACTCATTGATCTCTCGCCTAAGGGCTAGTCTATACACTCTCCTGATCATGTGATCTCTACTCTTTTTCCTCATTAAGGTTTTGTCCCAATGGGTTTTCTTTAATGAGGTTTTAATGAGGGAGATCTCATGGTCCTTCCAAGCTTGACTTGTTCCACATGGTCAAGCTTGAGGGGGAGTGTTGAGATGAGAGAATAAAGAGTTGATATATTGAGAGAGGAAGAGAGTTGGAGTAGACAGTAACTTTGGAGTTTTACTGTGGTAACTTTAGTTTAACCACAGTAACAACTTGGGAAGTTATCTGATGGCATGAGAAGGTAACTTAGTGAAGGGAAGAGAGTAAACTCGACCAAAGAGGATAAGGAAGGATAAGGGAGCACTTTGACAGCCTGTATGATGCTGGAAAGGAGAGGATGCTTTTCTACTAGTGCAAGCATGTGAGAAAGCACAGCCAAGTGATTCAAAAGGAGTTCCAGCCTGTCCTTTGACTACACATGCTTATACATTTCGAAATTCCTTGTTGCTCTCTCTTTATATACTTGTAAACCCTCATCAGTATTAATTAATGGAGTTTTGAGTCTCTCTCTCTTAAGTCTCTCTCTTGTTCTTAATCTCCAATCTCTTTAATTCTCAGATTAGGCTTAATCACTCTTTAAATCACCAAATCTAATAAAATCTTGATTAATAAATTATCAAGCTTGATTCCCAATATCACAAGCAATGCAACAGATAGACACAAGGCATTATCAAGTTCTATTCTTTGCAAGCTAAATCTCTAAGTACAAGTAAGATCCTAACAGATTCAAGACAAGTTACTTAGGCACTCTTAAGAGCTTCTTTACTCAGTACTTAGACATGAATCTAATACTTCAATGTAAGACAGCCACAAGACTATATGCAACAGCTTTAAATTCGGTTTCACTCCATGTATGCAAGCAGATTTAATTAATCACAACAAGCATCACTATGAACCGGAGCTAAACATACTAAACAATTTCAATACCCAAACAAGACTCTTAAAGTATCCTGGGACAGATTCTAAAGCAACTTCATTTTAGCAATCTTTTAAACAATCCTCAGGTTTCCAATCACATCACAACATCACAACCTGTTCATACACTCAAGCTTTATACAAGAGAAAGAGATTTCCTTACAGCCAAGGAACTAGTGTTAGTTCCTTGAAACTCCTTAGTACATGGGAAGATCCGAGCTGTTGGTGTCAACTCCTACATCTCCTTCTTTCATGGACCTTTCTCTTGAACCCACCATGCCTAAGACACCTCCTCTCTTCATTTTTGAGTCGCCATACCAGGTACAAGTTGAAAGCTTTCACCTTTCTTCTTGGACAGTGAATGGGAATGGCTTGGACATGCTTCCAATGGCCTTCTTTCTTCAGGACGACCATGAGAGAGTGGAGAACGACCAAGAACAGCTTCTGGACGCCATTGATGAGCACACCTTCTTCTTAAAGAGGTTGATCAGCCAAATGACCATGAAGCTTCTTCTTGGTTTGGAAATGGCATGGGAGTGAGCTTTGAGCTTAGCGGAAGCTGGAACCAAGTTCTAATGAACCTGGCTCTGATACCATATGAGATTTAAGAGTACTCAGGTTGTATGTGTGTATGAAACCCAAATGGGTAAAGAGAGAGAGCTTGGAAGCGATTTGAGAGAAAGGAAGTTTGATGAGTGTTTGTGTGTCTAAGTGTTTAAGAGATTAGTAACAAGACTGAGAACGTGTATAGAGATTCAGGATGAGAGACTAGAGAGACTAAGAAAGTGTTTCAGATTAGAGAAGGAGAAGGGAAACCCCCTTACTCACTTAAGAGTTACAAAACATCACTTATGAGCTTATATATGCTCTTTACAACTTGCAATCATAAACCTAAATCTAAGGGCTGTTATAACTTGAATTTAAATGAATGGATGAGATGGACAGATGGTCTTGGTCGTGGCTGTGCTGTTCCTGATGGATAATTGGTCCATTTGAATCTGGTCAAGGGAAGGCTGGCTCCTTATTGGCTAGCTAAAGGCTCCCATGAATCTGCCCACTTCTTTTGCTAGATACATGGTCTCCTTTTGCTTTTACTTTACAGCAAGAGACTCTCCTTTCCAGCCTGTCACTCGCCAGCCTCTCCTTTGTGCTCAAATGGTTGACTGGTGAACTTTCGGGATGTCTCGGTCTGTACGGATCCGTACGGTCCGTACAGCCAGTCCCTAAGTTTGCACACTCGCCCAAATACTCTTCTAAGTCCCTCCTGGACGTGGCCCTATCTTTGCACCACACTTCCATCTTCTCTCTAACTCCTCGAAAGCCCTCACATGATCAGTCTAAGTCTTTCCTAGACTTATCTTCACAAGATAACTTCTTCAGAACACTTCTGAAGCTTGATTGAACTCTTCTAGACATCTTCTAGAGCTTGCCCTATCATTGTACAAGCTCCATCTTCTCTTCAGTTCAACAATAAATCTCCCCATTTCTTTCACAATCTCTCCTAAACTTCTCTTAATCTCTTACCAAATCTCTATTAATCTCTCAATACCTATTCTACTCTCTAATCTCATAATAGGAGTTGGCACGAAGAAGTTATCCCACTTTCAAATCAGGTGAGTCCAGTTTCCCAGTTTGGGAATAGCACAGCTTCTTCGTCGTTCCAATCAAACCAGGATGAATCACTTTGTGAGAAGCTTGATTTGGATAAATAAAGTGGTGGAGAATCACCAGGAAGTTGAATAAATCTCAAAGGAGTTGGGATGAAGAAGTTATCCCACTTTCAAATCACGTGATTCCAGTTTCCCAGTTTGGGAATACCACAGCTTCTTCACAGTTCCAATCAAACCAGGATGAATCTCTGTGTAAGAAGCTTTATTTGAATACATAAAGTGGAGGAGAATCACCAGGAAGTTGAATAAATCTCATAGGAGTTGGGAAGAAGAAGTTATCCCACTTTCAAATCACGTGATTCCAGTTTCCCAGTTTGGGAATACCACAGCTTCTTCGCCGTTCCAATCAAACCAGGATGAATCTCTTTGTAAGAAGCTTTATTTGAATACATAAAATGGAGGAGAATCACCAGGAAGTTGAATAAATCTCATAGGAGTTGGGAAGAAGAAGTTATCCCACTTTCAAATCATGTGATTCCAGTTTCCCAGTTTGGGAATAGCACAGCTTCTTCGTCGTTCCAATCAAACCAGGATGAATCACTTTGTAAGAAGCTTGATTTGGATACATAAAGTGATGGAGAATGACCAGGAAGTTGAATAAATCTCATAGGAGTTGGGATAAAGAAGTTATCCCACTTTCAAATCAGGTGATTCCAGTTTCCCAGTTTGGGAATAGCACAGCTTCTTCGTCGTTCCAATCAAACCAGGATGAATCACTTTGTGAGAAGCTCGATTTGGATATATAAAGTGGTGGAGAATGACCAGGAAGTTCAATAAATCTCATAGGAGTTGGGAAGAAGAAGTTATCCCACTTTCAAATCAGGTGATTCCAGTTTCCCAGTTTGGGAATAGCACAGCTTCTTCGTCGTTCCAATCAAACCAGGATGAATCACTTTGTGAGGAGCTTGATTTGGATACATAAAGTGGTGTAGAATGACCAGGAAGTTGAATAAATCTCATAGGATTTCGGATGAAGAAGTTATCCCACTTTCAAATCAGGTGATTCCAGTTTCCCAGTTTGGGAATACCACAGCTTGTTCGTCTTTCCAATCAAACCAGGATGAATCTCTTTGTAAGAAGCTTGATTTGAATACATAAAGTTGTGGAGAATCACCTGGAAGTTGAATAAATCTCATAGGAGTTGGGAAGAAGAAGTTATCCCACTTTCAAATCAGGTGATTCCAGTTTCCCAGTTTGAGAATAGCACAGCTTCTACGTCGTTCCAATCAAACCAGGATGAATCACTTTGTGAGAAGCTTGATTTGGATACATAAAGTGGTGGAGAATCACCAGGAAGTTGAATAAATCTCATAGGAGTTGGGAAGAAGAAGTTATCCCACTTTCAAATCAGGTGATTCCAGTTTCCCAGTTTGGGAATAGCACAGCTTCTACGTCGTTCCAATCAAACCAGGATGAATCACTTTGTGAGAAGCTTGATTTGGATACATCAAGTGGTGTAGAATCACCAGGAAGTTGAATAAATCTCATAGGAGTTGGGATGAAGAAGTTATTCCACTTTCAAATCAAGTGATTCCAGTTTCCCAGTTTGGGAATAGCACAGCTTCTTCGTCGTTCCAATCAAACCAGGATGAATCACTTTGTGAGAAGCTTTATTTGGATACATAAAGTGGTGGAGAATCACCAGGTAGTTGAATAAATCTCATAGGAGTTGGCAAGAAGAAGTTATCCCACTTTCAAATCAGGTGATTCCAGTTTCCCAGTTTGGGAATAGCACAGCTTCTTCGTCGTTCCAATCAAACAAGGATGAATCACTTTGTGAGAAGCTTGATTTGGATACATAAAGTGGTGGAGAATCACCAGGAAGTTGAATAAATCTCATAGTAGTTGGGATGAAGAAGTTATCCCACTTTCAAATCATGTGATTCCAGTTTCCCAGTTTGGGAATAGCACAGCTTCTTTGTCGTTCCAATAAAACCAGGATGAATCACTTTGTGAGAAGCTTGATTTGGATACATAAAGTGGTGGAGAATCACCAGGAAGTTGAATAAATCTCATAGGAGTTGGGAAGAAGAAGTTATCCCACTTTCAAATCAAGTGATTCCAGTTTCCCAGTTTGGGAATAGCACAGCTTCTTCGTCGTTCCAATCAAACCAGGATGAATTACTTTGTGAGAAGCTTGATTTGGATACATCAAGTGGTGGAGAATCACCAGGAAGTTGAATAAATCTCATAGGAGTTGGGATGAAGAAGTTATCCCACTTTCAAATCAAGTGATTCCAGTTTCCCAGTTTGGGAATAGCACAGCTTCTTTGTCGTTCCAATCAAACCAGGATGAATCACTTTGTGAGAAGCTTGATTTGGATACATAAAGTGGTGGAGAATCACCAGGTAGTTGAATAAATCTCATAGGAGTTGGCAAGAAGAAGTTATCCCACTTTCAAATCAGGTGATTCCAGTTTCCCAGTTTGGGAATAGCACAGCTTCTTCGTCGTTCCAATCAAACCAGGAGAATCACTTTGTGAGAAGCTTGATTTGGATACATAAAGTGGTGGAGAATCACCAGGAAGTTGAATAAATCTCATAGGAGTTGGGATGAAGAAGTTATCCCACTTTCAAATCAAGTGATTCCAGTTTCCCAGTTTGGGAATAGCACAGCTTCTTCGTCGTTCCAATCAAACCAGGATTAATCACTTTGTGAGAAGCTTGATTTGGATACATAAAGTGGTGGAGAATCACCAGGAAGTTGAATAAATCTCATAGGAGTTGGCAAGAAGAAGTTATCCCACTTTCAAATCAGGTGATTTCAGTTTCCCAGTTTGGGAATAGCACAGCTTCTTCGTCGTTCCAATCAAACCAGGATGAATCACTTTGTGAGAAGCTTGATTTGGATACATAAAGTGGTGGAGAATCACCAGGAAGTTGAATAAATCTCATAGGAGTTGGGATGAAGAAGTTATCCCACTTTCAAATCATGTGATTCCAGTTTCCCAGTTTGGGAATAGCACAGCTTCTTTGTCGTTCCAATCAAACCAGGATGAATCACTTTGTGAGAAGCTTGATTTGGATACATAAAGTGGTGGAGAACCACCAGGAAGTTGAATAAATCTCATAGGAGTTGGGAAGAAGAAGTTATCCCACTTTCAAATCAGGTGATTCCAGTTTCCCAGTTTGGGAATAGCACAGCTTCTTCGTCGTTCCAATCAAACCAGGATGAATCACTTTGTAAGAAGCTTGATTTGGATACATAAAGTGGTGGAGAATCACCAGGAAGTTGAATAAATCTCATAGGAGTTGGGATAAAGAAGTTATCCCACTTTCAAATCAGGTGATTCCAGTTTCCCAGTTTGGGAATAGCACAGCTTCTTCGTCGTTCCAATCAAACCAGGATGAATCACTTTGTGAGAAGCTTGATTTGGATACATAAAGTGGTGGAGAATCACCAGGAAGTTGAATAAATCTCATAGGAGTTGGGAAGAAGAAGTTATCCCACTTTCAAATCAGGTGATTCCAGTTTCCCAGTTTGGGAATAGCACAGCTTCTTCGTCGTTCCAATCAAACCAGGATGAATCACTTTGTGAGAAGCTTGATTTGGATACATAAAGTGGTGGAGAATCACCAGGAAGTTGAATAAATCTCATAGGAGTTGGGAAGAAGAAGTTATCCCACTTTCAAATCAGGTGATTCCAGTTTCCCAGTTTGGGAATAGCACAGCTTCTACGTCGTTCCAATCAAACCAGGATGAATTACTTTGTGAGAAGCTTGATTTGGATACATAAAGTGGTGGAGAATCACCAGGAAGTTGAATAAATCTCATAGGAGTTGGGATGAAGAAGTTATCCCACTTTCAAATCAAGTGATTCCAGTTTCCCAGTTTGGGAATAGCACAGCTTCTTCGTCGTTCCAATCAAACCAGGATGAATCACTTTGTGAGAAGCTTTATTTGGATACATAAAGTGGTGGAGAATCACCAGGAAGTTGAATAAATCTCATAGGAGTTGGCAAGAAGAAGTTATCCCACTTTCAAATCAGGTGATTCCAGTTTCCCAGTTTGGGAATAGCACAGCTTCTTCGTCGTTCCAATCAAACCAGGAGAATCACTTTGTGAGAAGCTTGATTTGGATACATCAAGTGGTGGAGAATCACCAGGAAGTTGAATAAATCTCATAGGAGTTGGGATGAAGAAGTTATTCCACTTTCAAATCAGGTGATTCCAGTTTCCCAGTTTGGGAATAGCACAGCTTCTTCGTCGTTCCAATCAAACCAGGATGAATCACTTTGTGAGAAGCTTTATTTGGATACATAAAGTGGTGGAGAATCACCAGGAAGTTGAATAAATCTCATAGGAGTTGGCAAGAAGAAGTTATCCCACTTTCAAATCAGGTGATTTCAGTTTCCCAGTTTGGGAATAGCACAGCTTCTTCGTCGTTCCAATCAAACAAGGATTAATCACTTTGTGAGAAGCTTGATTTGGATACATAAAGTGGTGGAGAATCACCAGGAAGTTGAATAAATCTCATAGGAGTTGGGATGAAGAAGTTATCCCACTTTCAAATCATGTGATTGCAGTTTCCCAGTTTGGGAATAGCACAGCTTCTTTGTCGTTCCAATCAAACCAGGATGAATCACTTTGTGAGAAGCTTGATTTGGATACATAAAGTGGTGGAGAATCACCAGGAAGTTGAATAAATCTCATAGGAGTTGGGAAGAAGAAGTTATCCCACTTTCAAATCAGGTGATTCCAGTTTCCCAGTTTGGGAATAGCACAGCTTCTTCGTCGTTCCAATCAAACCAGGATGAATCACTTTGTAAGAAGCTTGATTTGGATACATAAAGTGATGGAGAATGACCAGGAAGTTGAATAAATCTCATAGGAGTTGGGATAAAGAAGTTATCCCACTTTCAAATCAGGTGATTCCAGTTTCCCAGTTTGGGAATAGCACAGCTTCTTCGTCGTTCCAATCAAACCAGGATGAATCACTTTGTGAGAAGCTCGATTTGGATATATAAAGTGGTGGAGAATGACCAGGAAGTTCAATAAATCTCATAGGAGTTGGGAAGAAGAAGTTATCCCACTTTCAAATCAGGTGATTCCAGTTTCCCAGTTTGGGAATAGCACAGCTTCTTCGTCGTTCCAATCAAACCAGGATGAATCACTTTGTGAGAAGCTTGATTTGGATACATAAAGTGGTGGAGAATCACCAGGAAGTTGAATAAATCTCATAGGAGTTGGGAAGAAGAAGTTATCCCACTTTCAAATCAAGTGATTCCAGTTTCCCAGTTTGGGAATAGCACAGCTTCTACGTCGTTCCAATCAAACCAGGATGAATCACTTTGTGAGAAGCTTGATTTGGATACATCAAGTGGTGGAGAATCACCAGGAAGTTGAATAAATCTCATAGGAGTTGGGATGAAGAAGTTATCCCACTTTCAAATCAAGTGATTCCAGTTTCCCAGTTTGGGAATAGCACAGCTTCTTTGTCGTTCCAATCAAACCAGGATGAATCACTTTGTGAGAAGCTTTATTTGGATACATAAAGTGGTGGAGAATCACCAGGTAGTTGAATAAATCTCATAGGAGTTGGCAAGAAGAAGTTATCCCACTTTCAAATCAGGTGATTCCAGTTTCCCAGTTTGGGAATAGCACAGCTTCTTCGTCGTTCCAATCAAACCAGGAGTAATCACTTTGTGAGAAGCTTGATTTGGATACATCAAGTGGTGGAGAATCACCAGGAAGTTGAATAAATCTCATAGGAGTTGGGATGAAGAAGTTATTCCACTTTCAAATCAAGTGATTCCAGTTTCCCAGTTTGGGAATAGCACAGCTTCTTCGTCGTTCCAATCAAACCAGGATTAATCACTTTGTGAGAAGCTTTATTTGGATACATAAAGTGGTGGAGAATCACCAGGTAGTTGAATAAATCTCATAGGAGTTGGCAAGAAGAAGTTATCCCACTTTCAAATCAGGTGATTTCAGTTTCCCAGTTTGGGAATAGCACAGCTTCTTCGTCGTTCCAATCAAACAAGGATTAATCACTTTGTGAGAAGCTTGATTTGGATACATAAAGTGGTGGAGAATCACCAGGAAGTTGAATAAATCTCATAGTAGTTGGGATGAAGAAGTTATCCCACTTTCAAATCATGTGATTGCAGTTTCCCAGTTTGGGAATAGCACAGCTTCTTTGTCGTTCCAATCAAACCAGGATGAATCACTTTGTGAGAAGCTTGATTTGGATACATAAAGTGGTGGAGAACCACCAGGAAGTTGAATAAATCTCATAGGAGTTGGGAAGAAGAAGTTATCCCACTTTCAAATCATGTGATTCCAGTTTCCCAGTTTGGGAATAGCACAGCTCTTGTGCCTTAGAACCAGTGTGGTTGGACACAAGAAGCTCTGGATCACGGCCTAATAGGTGCAGCAACTCTTCACAGCTTTGCGCACACTTCACACTTCAGCTTCACCTCTTCATGGAACCCGTTTGAAGTCTCCCCTCTCAACTGACTTCTCAGCCATCTTAGAGAAGTTAGGACACTACCAGATCATCTTCAAAACACCAGTGAGGCTGATCAACACTTCACACACGGCTTGCCCTCTTCATAGAACTGGTTTGAATCTCCCCCTCTCAACAGACTTCACAGCCACCTTAGAGAAGCTAGGAAATGACAAGGAACACCTTTAGTGAGGCTCAAGCAATGGTACCTGATACATTATCCCAAAGGTGCATCAGTACCTATCAAAAACAAGAAAATGAATATCCTGCATCACACTTGATGCACACAATCTCACAATTCAATCATAATAATTTTACGTATCTTTTCAAGCACAAGCAATGAATAAGATGAATAAAAAGGTTTTAAAAGTCTAAGGGAACTTCCGTTGTGTTTTTGTGAGTTTCCTAACTCGGCCAATGCACCATCTTCATGGCATCACCAACTTCTTGGAAAGGCAGAATGGATTCATCAGCTTCTCCTCAATCACCTCTCATTTAAGCCGCATTGATGGAGAGCGTTCTTCTTCACTCGCCAAGACTGCTCTGAACAGCCTCTTGCCTAGACACGCCACTATCTTGGTCCGGTTGATGATCCTTGTAGAAGCCTTTGCAAAGACTTGTTACTGACCATGGATCATATGCATTAAGACTCCCCCTCAAGCTTAGAACCAAGAATAGAAGGAGCTAAGCTTGTGATGATCCTATGCATCTCCATGGTCTAATAACTATCATCTTTTATGATAGCTTTCTTCTTGTGAGTTTTCTCTCTTCCTTAACCAGGAATTAGGGTGTTTGAATCACCATAGAGAGTCTCACAAGACACGCCTCTCATTGCATAATGACCCATGCTACACTTCCTGTAGACTAAGGACTAGATATGTCCAATGGTATTATGCAATGGCCATCTCTCATTGCATACTCAATCACACTACACTTCCTGTAGATTATGGACTAACATGTCCTAGTGATGATATGCAATGGCACAAGATCTTTGTCTTTACATTCTTGGTTGTTGGCGAGTTTCATGTATCACATTCCTTGTGTACCTAACACCACCACAACTCAATGCAAGATCAGATCATCCCATTGGGATCAAACCAAGATTATCCATCCTGTTTGATCACCAATGCCACAATAATATATGATACTTGAAACAAGCTAGACAATCAAGACAATCAAGCAAAGACAATCAATTCAGTTTTTTTTTTTTTTTTTAAATGCAACAATTGATGAATGCATTAGGTTACACTAACTATATGAATGAAACAGATTCAATCCAAATGGAACACAAGTCTAGATGATACTTATGCAATTAAGGCGACAAGAGTGACTCAATTCATGCTTATGCTCACTAGTTTTATCAAAGCCAATGATTCAAGTAGCTTAGACATACTTCTAAATGCTTATAAGACATCACTGATGGATATAACTATGGCATAGCAACAATCAGAACTGGACTGAGTCAAGACAAGCAGATTTCAATTTCTAACAATGACAATGCAAGTTCTATACAGTTCTCTAAATGCAAAGCTTATATCAGTACATTTGCAATTTAGGCTCATTTTTAAATGCATTACTACATGAATGCACAATCTTAAAGCATTAGCTATATGAATGCAACAGGTTCAATCCATGAGTAATATTAAAGCTCTGCACAACAGTTTCAATCAGAACCAATGATGCAAGCAACTTAGACAATTTCTAATTGATGCAAGACTTTCATTGATGGATTAAACATAGGCAATAGCATCAGATAACACTAGGATTGAACTTAGACAGTATGAGATATGCTTATGTATGCAAAATAACTTATCAATCATGATGCAAGCAGCAGAGACATTCTACTCAATTCTACAACACATTCATGATGATTCAAGCTATGACAACACTCAAGACAATGCAATAAACAGAACATGAGATTCGGGGACTCTAGACATTACTTACTATCAATAAGACAATGCAGCAGCAAAACAATCTCAGTGCAATTAGCCTAGACATTCTACTTAGAAGCTATAAACTCTTAATGGAATTAGGGAAAGCACATAGTATAATCAGGAGATAAACCTATCAAGACATATTAAGATAGATGAGACTAGGTTTACTCCCTTGTTTAAGGTGATGAGGAGTGGTCGTTGCCACTTGAATCCTCACTTCTTCTTCTTCTCTTATTGCAATCACCCTTCTGAATTTGCCACCATGATGGAATGCTTGTGGATGCTTCAGCTACTTCTTCAATCACCTCACAATAGAAGCCGCCTTGATAGAGTAGCCTTCTTCTTCACACAGCCAAGAGTGCTCTGTCTTAGTTTGAGCACCCTCTTGAATAGGCACGCCACTGCCTAGACCCGGTTAGCTTCTTCTTCAGGTACTTGCAATGTTAAGGAGAAGAACACCAGTGAGTTTTACAACCATCTGTGCTTCTCCCTTTTTGTAACACTTCTCCATTGTACACACAATGGGCATCATTCTTTCTCTTTCAACTCGGATTTGATGATGAACTAGGAACACCTTTTGTGAACCTGAAACATCACTCAAACTCTAGCAAAGATAAGTCACAATTGCATTGGGATCAATCCTTGACTTCATCAAGTTTGATCACCAATGTCTCAAGCTTTATAACATTAGATAGAATCAAGACAATGTCAAGTTCTTATCTATGCAAGCAACCATTCTCTAAATACTAAGCAAGACCTTATCAGATTCAAGTCAAAGTATTTAGGCAATTTTATGCAACTTAGATTTTAATCTAAATGCAACAATACAAGGCAGTATGCATTAATCTTAATCAGTTTCTAACTCATGAAAGCAAGCATGATTAGATAATATAATCTATTATCTTAACAAGACAAGTTAATTTAGAACTGACATTAAGCATTTAACCATTTTCAATAGTATTGATGTCAAATCTTGATTAATAAATTATCAAGCTTGATTCCCAATATCACAAGCAATGCAACAGATAGACACAAGGCATTATCAAGTTCTATTCTTTGCAAGCTAAATCTCTAAGTACAAGTAAGATCCTAACAGATTCAAGACAAGTTACTTAGTGAGATTTTATAAGGATTTACTCAAGGTGTGTGTGAGAAAGTGTTTAGGAGAGTTTATGTGAACAGATTTGAGACTTATGAGTATGGGGAGAGATTTAGAGTATGAAAGAGACTAGGTAACGAGATTAAAGAGACTGAGAGACTTAGAGAATAGATTAGAGACTTAGTATCAAGAACAGACTTTCATAGAACATGAAGGAGAAGGGTTTCCCCCCTTTACTCACTTAACCTGTTTACAAACGACCATACTAAGCTTTTATATGAGCTTTACAACTTAGATCATAAACCTAGATCCTAAGGCTGTAAATACAAGATAGAATGGATGGTAAGGATGAGAGAAGACTGGTCTTGATGTTCTGGTTCTTAGCTGGCGACTTGATCCAATGTAAAGGGCTTAGATTGCTTCATTTGAATTGAATGGATAGGATGAGTCAAGGCTGTAAAGGTAAAGCACCTTTACCTTTCCAGCTCATACCAACAGCTCACCTTATCCATTTGAATCTTCCCTTGCCTCCAAGAGTCTCCAACGGTCACATGATTCAAACTAAGTCGCGCCCACACATTGCACAACTTGGGCAAGGCTGATCCGGATGATGGCCGAACTGGATAGGTTGTACGGACGCTGTACGGCCTTGAGGTCCGTACACTCGCCCTATGCCTTCATCTAACTTCCTTCTAAGGTTGACCCTTACAACGCCCTATCTTTGCACCATACTTCCATCTTCTCTCTAACTCCTCCAAAGCCTTCATATGATCAGTATAAGTCTTTCCTAGACTTAACCTCACAAGATAACTACTTCAGAACACTTCTGAAGCTTGATTGAACTCTTCTAGACATCTTCTAGAGCTTGCCCTATTATTGTACAAGCTCCATCTCCTCTTCAGTTCAACACTCCCCCTCAAGCTTGACTTTAGGAGATCCTAAGCCAAGCTTGGAACTCTGAAGAGTCTCCCTCATTAAAAACCTTACAAGGAAAACCCATTGGGACAAAACCTTGCAAGGGAAAAAGAGTAGAGCTCTCCAAAGCCTAGGGATTGGCCAGTGAGCTCTTGTGCCTTAGAACCAATGTGGTTGGACACAAGAAGCTCTGGATCACGGCCTAACAGGTGCAGCAACTCTTCACAGCTTTGCGCACACTTCACACTTCACACTTCAGCTTCACCTCTTCATGGAACCGGTTTGAAGTCTCCCCCTCTCAACTGACTTCATAGCCATCTTAGAGAAGCTAGGACACGACCAGATCATCTTTGAAACACTAGTGAGGCTGATCAACACTTCACACACGGCTTGCCCTCTTCATAGAACTGGTTTGGATCTCCCCCTCTCAACAGACTTCTCAGCCATCTTAGAGAAGCTAGGAACTGACCAGGAACATCTTTAGTGAGGCTCAAGCAATGGTACCTGATACATTATCCCAAAGGTGCATCAGTACCTATCAAAGACAAGAAAATGAATATCCTGCATCACATTTGATGCACACAATCTCACAATTCAATCATAATCATCTTAAGTATCTTTTCAAGCACAAGTAATGAATAAGATGAATGAAAAAGATTGAAAAGAGTTTTAAAAGTCTAAGGGAACTTCCCTTGTGTTTTTGTGAGTTTCCAAACTCGGCCAAAGCATCATCTTCATGGCATCATCAACTTCTTGGAAAGGCAGAATGGATTCATCAGCTTCTCCTCAATCACCCCTCATTGAAGCCGCATTGATGGAGAGCCTTCCTCCTCACTCGCCAAGGCTGCTCTGAACAGCCTCTTGCCTAGACACGCCACTGACTTGGTCCGGTTGATGATCCTTGTAGAAGCTTTTGCAAAAGACTTGTTACTGACCATGGATCATATGCATTAAGACTCCCCCTCAAGCTTAGAACCGAGACCAGAAGGAGCTAAGCTTGTGATGATCCTATGCATCTCCATGGTCTAATAACTATCATCTTTCATGATAGCTTTCTTCTTGTGAGTTTACTCTCTTCCTTAACCAGGAACTAGGGTGTTTGAATCACCATAGAGAGTCTCACAAGACACACCTTTCATTGCATAATGACCCATGCTACACTTCCTGTAGACTAAGGACTAGATATGTCCAATGGTATTATGCAATGGCCATCTCTCATTGCATACTCAATCACACTACACTTCCTGTAGATTATGGACTAACATGTCCTAGTGATGATATGCAATGGCACAAGACCTTTGTCTTTATATTCTTGGTTGTTGGTGAGTTACATGTATCCCATTCCTTGTGTACCTAACACCACCACAACTCAATGCAAGATCAGATCATCCCATTGAGATCAAACCAAGATTATCTATCCTGTTTGATCACCAATGCCACAATAATATATAATACTTGAAACAAGCTAGACAATCAACACAATAAAGCAAAGACAATCAATTCAGTTTTTTTTTTAAATGCAACAATAACTGAATGCATTAGGTTACATACTCACTATATGAATGAAATAGATTTAACCCAAATGAAACACAAGTCTAGATGATACTTATGCAATCAAGGCGACAAGAGTGATTCAATTCATGCTTATGCTCACTAGTTTTATCAATGCCAATGATCCAAATAGCTTAGACATACTTCTAAATGCTTATAAGACATCACTGATGGATTTAACTATGGCATAGCAACAATCAGAACTGGACTGAGACAAGACAAGTAGATTTCAATCTCTTAACAATGACAATGCAAGTTCTATTTTTTTTTTTTAAGTTCTCTAAATGCAATACAAGCTTATCAGCACATTTGCAATTTAGGCTCATTTTTAAATGCATTATTACATGAATGCACAATCTTAAAGCTTTAGCTATATGAATGCAACAGGTTCAATCCATGAGCAATATTAAGGCTATGCACAACAGTTTCAATCAAAACCAATGATGCAAACAACTTAGACAATTTCTAATTGATGCAAGACTTTCATTGATGGATTAAACATAGGCAATAGCATCAGATAACAATAGGATTGAACTTAGACACTATGAGATATGCTTATGTATGCAAAATGGCTTATCAATCATGATGCAAGCAGCAGAGACATTCTACTCAATTCTACAACACATTCAGGATGATTCAAGCTATGACAACATCCAAGACAATGCAATAACAGACCATGAGATTCTGGGACTCTAGACATTACTTACTATCAATAAGACAATGCAGCAGCAAAACAATTTCAGTGCAATTAGCCTAGACATTCTACTAGAAGCTATAAATTCTTAATGGCATTAGGGAAAGCACATAGTATAATCAGGAGATAAACCTATCAAGACATATTAAAATAGATGAGATTAGGTTTACTCCCTTGGTTAAAATGATGAGGAGTGGTTCTCAAAGTTACCACTTGAATCCTTACTTCTTCTTCTTCTCTTATTGCAATCACCCTTCTGAAGTCACCACCATGATGGAATGCTTGTGGATGCTTCAGCTACTTCTTCAATCACCTCACAATAGAAGCCGCCTTGATAGAGTAGCCTTCTTCTTCACACAGCCAAGAGTGCTCTGTCTTAGTTTGAGCACCCTCTTGAATAGGCACGCCACTGCCTAGACCCGGTTGGCTTCTTCTTCTGGTACTTGCAATGTTAAGAAGAAGAGCACCAGTGAGTTTTACAACCATCTGTGCTTCTCCCTTTCTTGTAACACCTCTCCATTGTACACACAATGGGCATCATACTTTCTCTTTCAACTCGGATTTGATGATGACTTAGGAACACCTTTTGTGAACCTGAAACATCACTCAAACTCTAGCCAAGATAAGACACAATTGCATTGGGATCAATCCTTGACTTCATCAAGTTTGATCACCAATGTCTCAAGCTTTATAACATTAGATAGAATCAAGACAATGTCAAGTTCTTATCTATGCAAGCAACCATTCTCTAAATACTAAGCAAGACCTTATCAGATTCAAGTCAAAGTATTTAGGCAATTTTAAACACTCCTTAATATGCAGTTTAGATTTTAATCTAAATGCAATAATACAAGGCAGCACCAAGGCAGTATGCATTAATCCTAATCAGTTTTTAACTCATGAAAGCAAGCATGATTAGATAATATAATCTATCATCCTAACAAGACAAGTTTATTCAGAGCTGTCATTAAGCATTTAACCATTTTCAATAGTATTGATGTCAAATCTTGATTAATATATAATCAAGTTTGATTCCTACTATCACAAGCAATGCAACAGATAGACACAAGGCATTATCAAGTTCTATTCTTTGCAAGCTAACTCTCTAAGTACAAGCAAGATCCTAACAGATTCAAGACAAGTTACTTAGGCACTCTTAAGAGCTTCTTTACTCAGCACTTAGACATGAATCTAATGCTTCAATGTAAGACAGCCAGCGGATTCATTTCATGAAACACAAGCAGGTTTAGACGTCTACTAACTTCCTGACAAGCATCATTAGATCCGGGATTACACAACACATCAATCATCACACCACCTCAACATTTCTATACTCAAGCTTTTAATAAAGAGGGAAAGAGATCCAGCTTACAGCCAAGGAACTTTTGCTAGTTCCTTGAATCTCCATGGTTCATGACCAGATGTTGAGCTCCTGGTGTCATATCACACCCCTTCTTCTTCCATGAACCATCCTCTTGAACCCACCATGGCTGAGACACCTCCTTTCCTCCCTTTCAAGTCGCCAAAACCAGTACCAAGTAGAAAGCTGTCACCTTTCTTCTTGAACCACCACTAAGACTCATGAATCTAGCTCTTGAAGAGTGTTGTCAAACCGCTTCAAGGCTTTGTTCTTCAGGGTCTCCTTTCTTCAGGTCGAGCTTGATAAGTCAGAATAGAGCACATACAGCTTCTAAGGCACCTCGGATGTGTTTATCTTCCTCCTGAAGATGAACAAACGTTGGCTGGACCAAAGAGCTTCTTCTTTGCTTCAAACAGCCATGGAAGTGGGCTTGAGCTTTGCGGAAGTTAGATACCAGGTTCTGATGAACCTGGCTCTGATACCATGAGATTTTATAAGGATTTACTCAAGGTGTGTGTGAGAAAGTGTTTAGGAGAGTTTATGTGAACAGATTTGAGACTTATGAGTATGGGGAGAGATTTAGAGTATGAAAGAGACTAGGTAACGAGATTAAAGAGACTGAGAGACTTAGAGAATAGATTAGAGACTTAGTATCAAGAACAGACTTTCATAGAACATGAAGGAGAAGGGTTTCCCCCCTTTACTCACTTAACCTGTTTACAAACGACCATACTAAGCTTTTATATGAGCTTTACAACTTAGATCATAAACCTAGATCCTAAGGCTGTAAATACAAGATAGAATGGATGGTAAGGATGAGAGAAGACTGGTCTTGATGTTCTGGTTCTTAGCTGGCGACTTGATCCAATGTAAAGGGCTTAGATTGCTTCATTTGAATTGAATGGATAGGATGAGTCAAGGCTGTAAAGGTAAAGCACCTTTACCTTTCCAGCTCATACCAACAGCTCACCTTATCCATTTGAATCTTCCCTTGCCTCCAAGAGTCTCCAACGGTCACATGATTCAAACTAAGTCGCGCCCACACATTGCACAACTTGGGCAAGGCTGATCCGGATGATGGCCGAACTGGATAGGTTGTACGGACGCTGTACGGCCTTGAGGTCCGTACACTCGCCCTATGCCTTCATCTAACTTCCTTCTAAGGTTGACCCTTACAACGCCCTATCTTTGCACCATACTTCCATCTTCTCTCTAACTCCTCCAAAGCCTTCATATGATCAGTATAAGTCTTTCCTAGACTTAACCTCACAAGATAACTACTTCAGAACACTTCTGAAGCTTGATTGAACTCTTCTAGACATCTTCTAGAGCTTGCCCTATTATTGTACAAGCTCCATCTCCTCTTCAGTTCAACACTTAGGCACTCTTAAGAGCTTCTTTACTCAGTACTTAGACATGAATCTAATACTTCAATGTAAGACAGCCACAAGACTATATGCAACAGCTTTAAATTCGGTTTCACTCCATGTATGCAAGCAGATTTAATTAATCACAACAAGCATCACTATGAACCGGAGCTAAACATACTAAACAATTTCAATACCCAAACAAGACTCTTAAAGTATCCTGGGACAGATTCTAAAGCAACTTCATTTTAGCAATCTTTTAAACAATCCTCAGGTTTCCAATCACATCACAACATCACAACCTGTTCATACACTCAAGCTTTATACAAGAGAAAGAGATTTCCTTACAGCCAAGGAACTAGTGTTAGTTCCTTGAAACTCCTTAGTACATGGGAAGATCCGAGCTGTTGGTGTCAACTCCTACATCTCCTTCTTTCATGGACCTTTCTCTTGAACCCACCATGCCTAAGACACCTCCTCTCTTCATTTTTGAGTCGCCATACCAGGTACAAGTTGAAAGCTTTCACCTTTCTTCTTGGACAGTGAATGGGAATGGCTTGGACATGCTTCCAATGGCCTTCTTTCTTCAGGACGACCATGAGAGAGTGGAGAACGACCAAGAACAGCTTCTGGACGCCATTGATGAGCACACCTTCTTCTTAAAGAGGTTGATCAGCCAAATGACCATGAAGCTTCTTCTTGGTTTGGAAATGGCATGGGAGTGAGCTTTGAGCTTAGCGGAAGCTGGAACCAAGTTCTAATGAACCTGGCTCTGATACCATATGAGATTTAAGAGTACTCAGGTTGTATGTGTGTATGAAACCCAAATGGGTAAAGAGAGAGAGCTTGGAAGCGATTTGAGAGAAAGGAAGTTTGATGAGTGTTTGTGTGTCTAAGTGTTTAAGAGATTAGTAACAAGACTGAGAACGTGTATAGAGATTCAGGATGAGAGACTAGAGAGACTAAGAAAGTGTTTCAGATTAGAGAAGGAGAAGGGAAACCCCCTTACTCACTTAAGAGTTACAAAACATCACTTATGAGCTTATATATGCTCTTTACAACTTGCAATCATAAACCTAAATCTAAGGGCTGTTATAACTTGAATTTAAATGAATGGATGAGATGGACAGATGGTCTTGGTCGTGGCTGTGCTGTTCCTGATGGATAATTGGTCCATTTGAATCTGGTCAAGGGAAGGCTGGCTCCTTATTGGCTAGCTAAAGGCTCCCATGAATCTGCCCACTTCTTTTGCTAGATACATGGTCTCCTTTTGCTTTTACTTTACAGCAAGAGACTCTCCTTTCCAGCCTGTCACTCGCCAGCCTCTCCTTTGTGCTCAAATGGTTGACTGGTGAACTTTCGGGATGTCTCGGTCTGTACGGATCCGTACGGTCCGTACAGCCAGTCCCTAAGTTTGCACACTCGCCCAAATACTCTTCTAAGTCCCTCCTGGACGTGGCCCTATCTTTGCACCACACTTCCATCTTCTCTCTAACTCCTCGAAAGCCCTCACATGATCAGTCTAAGTCTTTCCTAGACTTATCTTCACAAGATAACTTCTTCAGAACACTTCTGAAGCTTGATTGAACTCTTCTAGACATCTTCTAGAGCTTGCCCTATCATTGTACAAGCTCCATCTTCTCTTCAGTTCAACAATAAATCTCCCCATTTCTTTCACAATCTCTCCTAAACTTCTCTTAATCTCTTACCAAATCTCTATTAATCTCTCAATACCTATTCTACTCTCTAATCTCATAATAGGAGTTGGAACGAAGAAGTTATCCCACTTTCAAATCAGGTGAGTCCAGTTTCCCAGTTTGGGAATAGCACAGCTTCTTCGTCGTTCCAATCAAACCAGGATGAATCACTTTGTGAGAAGCTTGATTTGGATAAATAAAGTGGTGGAGAATCACCAGGAAGTTGAATAAATCTCAAAGGAGTTGGGATGAAGAAGTTATCCCACTTTCAAATCACGTGATTCCAGTTTCCCAGTTTGGGAATACCACAGCTTCTTCACAGTTCCAATCAAACCAGGATGAATCTCTTTGTAAGAAGCTTTATTTGAATACATAAAGTGGTGGAGAATCACCAGGAAGTTGAATAAATCTCATAGGAGTTGGGAAGAAGAAGTTATCCCACTTTCAAATCACGTGATTCCAGTTTCCCAGTTTGGGAATACCACAGCTTCTTCGCCGTTCCAATCAAACCAGGATGAATCTCTTTGTAAGAAGCTTGATTTGAATACATAAATGGAGGAGAATCACCAGGAAGTTGAATAAATCTCATAGGAGTTGGGAAGAAGAAGTTATCCCACTTTCAAATCATGTGATTCCAGTTTCCCAGTTTGGGAATAGCACAGCTTCTTCGTCGTTCCAATCAAACCAGGATGAATCACTTTGTAAGAAGCTTGATTTGGATACATAAAGTGGTGGAGAATCACCAGGAAGTTGAATAAATCTCATAGGAGTTGGGATAAAGAAGTTATCCCACTTTCAAATCAGGTGATTCCAGTTTCCCAGTTTGGGAATAGCACAGCTTCTTCGTCGTTCCAATCAAACCAGGATGAATCACTTTGTGAGAAGCTTGATTTGGATACATAAAGTGGTGGAGAATCACCAGGAAGTTGAATAAATCTCATAGGAGTTGGGAAGAAGAAGTTATCCCACTTTCAAATCAGGTGATTCCAGTTTCCCAGTTTGGGAATAGCACAGCTTCTTCGTCGTTCCAATCAAACCAGGATGAATCACTTTGTGAGAAGCTTGATTTGGATACATAAAGTGGTGGAGAATCGCCAGGTCGTTGAATAAATCTCATAGGATTTGGATGAAGAAGTTATCCCACTTTCAAATCAGGTGATTCCAGTTTCCCAGTTTGGGAATACCACAGCTTCTTCGTCTTTCCAATCAAACCAGGATGAATCACTTTGTAAGAAGCTTGATTTGGATACATAAAGTGGTGGAGAATCACCAGGAAGTTGAATAAATCTCATAGGAGTTGGGAAGAAGAAGTTATCCCACTTTCAAATCAGGTGATTCCAGTTTCCCAGTTTGGGAATAGCACAGCTTCTTCGTCGTTCCAATCAAACCAGGATGAATCACTTTGTGAGAAGCTTGATTTGGATACATAAAGTGGTGGAGAATCACCAGGAAGTTGAATAAATCTCATAGGAGTTGGGAAGAAGAAGTTATCCCACTTTCAAATCAGGTGATTCCAGTTTCCCAGTTTGGGAATAGCACAGCTTCTTCGTCGTTCCAATCAAACCAGGATGAATCACTTTGTGAGAAGCTTGATTTGGATACATAAAGTGGTGGAGAATCACCAGGAAGTTGAATAAATCTCATAGGAGTTGGGATGAAGAAGTTATCCCACTTTCAAATCAGGTGATTCCAGTTTCCCAGTTTGGGAATAGCACAGCTTCTTCGTCGTTCCAATCAAACCAGGATGAATCACTTTGTGAGAAGCTTGATTTGGATACATAAAGTGGAGGAGAATCACCAGGAAGTTGAATAAATCTCATAGGAGTTGGCAAGAAGAAGTTATCCCACTTTCAAATCAGGTGATTCCAGTTTCCCAGTTTGGGAATAGCACAGCTTCTTCGTCGTTCCAATCAAACCAGGATGAATCACTTTGTGAGAAGCTTGATTTGGATACATAAAGTGGTGGAGAATCACCAGGAAGTTGAATAAATCTCATAGGAGTTGGGATGAAGAAGTTATCCCACTTTCAAATCAGGTGATTCCAGTTTCCCAGTTTGGGAATAGCACAGCTTCTTCGTCGTTCCAATCAAACCAGGATGAATCACTTTGTGAGAAGCTTGATTTGGATACATAAAGTGGTGGAGAATCACCAGGAAGTTGAATAAATCTCATAGGAGTTGGGAAGAAGAAGTTATCCCACTTTCAAATCAGGTGATTCCAGTTTCCCAGTTTGGGAATAGCACAGCTTCTTCGTCGTTCCAATCAAACCAGGATGAATCACTTTGTGAGAAGCTTGATTTGGATACATAAAGTGGTGGAGAATCACCAGGAAGTTGAATAAATCTCATAGGAGTTGGGATGAAGAAGTTATCCCACTTTCAAATCAGGTGATTCCAGTTTCCCAGTTTGGGAATAGCACAGCTTCTTCGTCGTTCCAATCAAACCAGGATGAATCACTTTGTGAGAAGCTTGATTTGGATACATAAAGTGGTGGAGAATCACCAGGAAGTTGAATAAATCTCATAGGAGTTGGCAAGAAGAAGTTATCCCACTTTCAAATCAGGTGATTCCAGTTTCCCAGTTTGGGAATAGCACAGCTTCTTCGTCGTTCCAATCAAACCAGGATGAATCACTTTGTGAGAAGCTTGATTTGGATACATAAAGTGGTGGAGAATCACCAGGAAGTTGAATAAATCTCATAGGAGTTGGGATGAAGAAGTTATCCCACTTTCAAATCAGGTGATTCCAGTTTCCCAGTTTGGGAATAGCACAGCTTCTTCGTCGTTCCAATCAAACCAGGATGAATCACTTTGTGAGAAGCTTGATTTGGATACATAAAGTGGTGGAGAATCACCAGGAAGTTGAATAAATCTCATAGGAGTTGGCAAGAAGAAGTTATCCCACTTTCAAATCAGGTGATTCCAGTTTCCCAGTTTGGGAATAGCACAGCTTCTTCGTCGTTCCAATCAAACCAGGATGAATCACTTTGTGAGAAGCTTGATTTGGATACATAAAGTGGTGGAGAATCACCAGGAAGTTGAATAAATCTCATAGGAGTTGGGATGAAGAAGTTATCCCACTTTCAAATCAGGTGATTCCAGTTTCCCAGTTTGGGAATAGCACAGCTTCTTCGTCGTTCCAATCAAACCAGGATGAATCACTTTGTGAGAAGCTTGATTTGGATACATAAAGTGGTGGAGAATCACCAGGAAGTTGAATAAATCTCATAGGAGTTGGGAAGAAGAAGTTATCCCACTTTCAAATCAGGTGATTCCAGTTTCCCAGTTTGGGAATAGCACAGCTTCTTCGTCGTTCCAATCAAACCAGGATGAATCACTTTGTAAGAAGCTTGATTTGGATACATAAAGTGGTGGAGAATCACCAGGAAGTTGAATAAATCTCATAGGAGTTGGGATGAAGAAGTTATCCCACTTTCAAATCAGGTGATTCCAGTTTCCCAGTTTGGGAATAGCACAGCTTCTTCGTCGTTCCAATCAAACCAGGATGAATCACTTTGTGAGAAGCTTGATTTGGATACATAAAGTGGTGGAGAATCACCAGGAAGTTGAATAAATCTCATAGGAGTTGGGAAGAAGAAGTTATCCCACTTTCAAATCAGGTGATTCCAGTTTCCCAGTTTGGGAATAGCACAGCTTCTTCGTCGTTCCAATCAAACCAGGATGAATCACTTTGTGAGAAGCTTGATTTGGATACATAAAGTGGTGGAGAATCACCAGGAAGTTGAATAAATCTCATAGGAGTTGGGAAGAAGAAGTTATCCCACTTTCAAATCAGGTGATTCCAGTTTCCCAGTTTGGGAATAGCACAGCTTCTTCGTCGTTCCAATCAAACCAGGATGAATCACTTTGTGAGAAGCTTGATTTGGATACATAAAGTGGTGGAGAATCACCAGGAAGTTGAATAAATCTCATAGGAGTTGGGATGAAGAAGTTATCCCACTTTCAAATCAGGTGATTCCAGTTTCCCAGTTTGGGAATAGCACAGCTTCTTCGTCGTTCCAATCAAACCAGGATGAATCACTTTGTGAGAAGCTTGATTTGGATACATAAAGTGGTGGAGAATCACCAGGAAGTTGAATAAATCTCATAGGAGTTGGCAAGAAGAAGTTATCCCACTTTCATATCAGGTGATTCCAGTTTCCCAGTTTGGGAATAGCACAGCTTCTTCGTCGTTCCGTTCAAACCAGGATGAATCATTTTGTGAGAAGCTTGATTTGGATACATAAAGTGGTGGAGAATCACCAGGAAGTTGAATAAATCTCATAGGAGTTGGGATGAAGAAGTTATCCCACTTTCAAATCAGGTGATTCCAGTTTCCCAGTTTGGGAATAGCACAGCTTCTTCGTCGTTCCAATCAAACCAGGATGAATCACTTTGTGAGAAGCTTGATTTGGATACATAAAGTGGTGGAGAATCACCAGGAAGTTGAATAAATCTCATAGGAGTTGGCATGAAGAAGTTATCCCACTTTCAAATCAGGTGATTCCAGTTTCCCAGTTTGGGAATAGCACAGCTTCTTCGTCGTTCCAATCAAACCAGGATGAATCACTTTGTGAGAAGCTTGATTTGGATACATAAAGTGGTGGAGAATCACCAGGAAGTTGAATAAATCTCATAGGAGTTGGGATGAAGAAGTTATCCCACTTTCAAATCAGGTGATTCCAGTTTCCCAGTTTGGGAATAGCACAGCTTCTTCGTCGTTCCAATCAAACCAGGATGAATCACTTTGTGAGAAGCTTGATTTGGATACATAAAGTGGTGGAGAATCACCAGGAAGTTGAATAAATCTCATAGGAGTTGGGAAGAAGAAGTTATCCCACTTTCAAATCAGGTGATTCCAGTTTCCCAGTTTGGGAATAGCACAGCTTCTTCGTCGTTCCAATCAAACCAGGATGAATCACTTTGTGAGAAGCTTGATTTGGATACATAAAGTGGTGGAGAATCACCAGGAAGTTGAATAAATCTCATAGGAGTTGGGATGAAGAAGTTATCCCACTTTCAAATCAGGTGATTCCAGTTTCCCAGTTTGGGAATAGCACAGCTTCTTCGTCGTTCCAATCAAACCAGGATGAATCACTTTGTGAGAAGCTTGATTTGGATACATAAAGTGGTGGAGAATCACCAGGAAGTTGAATAAATCTCATAGGAGTTGGCAAGAAGAAGTTATCCCACTTTCAAATCAGGTGATTCCAGTTTCCCAGTTTGGGAATAGCACAGCTTCTTCGTCGTTCCAATCAAACCAGGATGAATCACTTTGTGAGAAGCTTGATTTGGATACATAAAGTGGTGGAGAATCACCAGGAAGTTGAATAAATCTCATAGGAGTTGGGATGAAGAAGTTATCCCACTTTCAAATCAGGTGATTCCAGTTTCCCAGTTTGGGAATAGCACAGCTTCTTCGTCGTTCCAATCAAACCAGGATGAATCACTTTGTGAGAAGCTTGATTTGGATACATAAAGTGGTGGAGAATCACCAGGAAGTTGAATAAATCTCATAGGAGTTGGGATGAAGAAGTTATCCCACTTTCAAATCAGGTGATTCCAGTTTCCCAGTTTGGGAATAGCACAGCTTCTTCGTCGTTCCAATCAAACCAGGATGAATCACTTTGTGAGAAGCTTGATTTGGATACATAAAGTGGTGGAGAATCACCAGGAAGTTGAATAAATCTCATAGGAGTTGGGAAGAAGAAGTTATCCCACTTTCAAATCAGGTGATTCCAGTTTCCCAGTTTGGGAATAGCACAGCTTCTTCGTCGTTCCAATCAAACCAGGATGAATCACTTTGTGAGAAGCTTGATTTGGATACATAAAGTGGTGGAGAATCACCAGGAAGTTGAATAAATCTCATAGGAGTTGGGAAGAAGAAGTTATCCCACTTTCAAATCAGGTGATTCCAGTTTCCCAGTTTGGGAATAGCACAGCTTCTTCGTCGTTCCAATCAAACCAGGATGAATCACTTTGTGAGAAGCTTGATTTGGATACATAAAGTGGTGGAGAATCACCAGGAAGTTGAATAAATCTCATAGGAGTTGGGATGAAGAAGTTATCCCACTTTCAAATCAGGTGATTCCAGTTTCCCAGTTTGGGAATAGCACAGCTTCTTCGTCGTTCCAATCAAACCAGGATGAATCACTTTGTGAGAAGCTTGATTTGGATACATAAAGTGGTGGAGAATCACCAGGAAGTTGAATAAATCTCATAGGAGTTGGCAAGAAGAAGTTATCCCACTTTCAAATCAGGTGATTCCAGTTTCCCAGTTTGGGAATAGCACAGCTTCTTCGTCGTTCCAATCAAACCAGGATGAATCACTTTGTGAGAAGCTTGATTTGGATACATAAAGTGGTGGAGAATCACCAGGAAGTTGAATAAATCTCATAGGAGTTGGGATGAAGAAGTTATCCCACTTTCAAATCAGGTGATTCCAGTTTCCCAGTTTGGGAATAGCACAGCTTCTTCGTCGTTCCAATCAAACCAGGATGAATCACTTTGTGAGAAGCTTGATTTGGATACATAAAGTGGTGGAGAATCACCAGGAAGTTGAATAAATCTCATAGGAGTTGGGAAGAAGAAGTTATCCCACTTTCAAATCAGGTGATTCCAGTTTCCCAGTTTGGGAATAGCACAGCTTCTTCGTCGTTCCAATCAAACCAGGATGAATCACTTTGTAAGAAGCTTGATTTGGATACATAAAGTGGTGGAGAATCACCAGGAAGTTGAATAAATCTCATAGGAGTTGGGATGAAGAAGTTATCCCACTTTCAAATCAGGTGATTCCAGTTTCCCAGTTTGGGAATAGCACAGCTTCTTCGTCGTTCCAATCAAACCAGGATGAATCACTTTGTGAGAAGCTTGATTTGGATACATAAAGTGGTGGAGAATCACCAGGAAGTTGAATAAATCTCATAGGAGTTGGGAAGAAGAAGTTATCCCACTTTCAAATCAGGTGATTCCAGTTTCCCAGTTTGGGAATAGCACAGCTTCTTCGTCGTTCCAATCAAACCAGGATGAATCACTTTGTGAGAAGCTTGATTTGGATACATAAAGTGGTGGAGAATCACCAGGAAGTTGAATAAATCTCATAGGAGTTGGGAAGAAGAAGTTATCCCACTTTCAAATCAGGTGATTCCAGTTTCCCAGTTTGGGAATAGCACAGCTTCTTCGTCGTTCCAATCAAACCAGGATGAATCACTTTGTGAGAAGCTTGATTTGGATACATAAAGTGGTGGAGAATCACCAGGAAGTTGAATAAATCTCATAGGAGTTGGGATGAAGAAGTTATCCCACTTTCAAATCAGGTGATTCCAGTTTCCCAGTTTGGGAATAGCACAGCTTCTTCGTCGTTCCAATCAAACCAGGATGAATCACTTTGTGAGAAGCTTGATTTGGATACATAAAGTGGTGGAGAATCACCAGGAAGTTGAATAAATCTCATAGGAGTTGGCAAGAAGAAGTTATCCCACTTTCAAATCAGGTGATTCCAGTTTCCCAGTTTGGGAATAGCACAGCTTCTTCGTCGTTCCAATCAAACCAGGATGAATCACTTTGTGAGAAGCTTGATTTGGATACATAAAGTGGTGGAGAATCACCAGGAAGTTGAATAAATCTCATAGGAGTTGGGATGAAGAAGTTATCCCACTTTCAAATCAGGTGATTCCAGTTTCCCAGTTTGGGAATAGCACAGCTTCTTCGTCGTTCCAATCAAACCAGGATGAATCACTTTGTGAGAAGCTTGATTTGGATACATAAAGTGGTGGAGAATCACCAGGAAGTTGAATAAATCTCATAGGAGTTGGCAAGAAGAAGTTATCCCACTTTCAAATCAGGTGATTCCAGTTTCCCAGTTTGGGAATAGCACAGCTTCTTCGTCGTTCCAATCAAACCAGGATGAATCACTTTGTGAGAAGCTTGATTTGGATACATAAAGTGGTGGAGAATCACCAGGAAGTTGAATAAATCTCATAGGAGTTGGATGAAGAAGTTATCCCACTTTCAAATCAGGTGATTCCAGTTTCCCAGTTTGGGAATAGCACAGCTTCTTCGTCGTTCCAATCAAACCAGGATGAATCACTTTGTGAGAAGCTTGATTTGGATACATAAAGTGGTGGAGAATCACCAGGAAGTTGAATAAATCTCATAGGAGTTGGGAAGAAGAAGTTATCCCACTTTCAAATCAGGTGATTCCAGTTTCCCAGTTTGGGAATAGCACAGCTTCTTCGTCGTTCCAATCAAACCAGGATGAATCACTTTGTGAGAAGCTTGATTTGGATACATAAAGTGGTGGAGAATCACCAGGAAGTTGAATAAATCTCATAGGAGTTGGGATGAAGAAGTTATCCCACTTTCAAATCAGGTGATTCCAGTTTCCCAGTTTGGGAATAGCACAGCTTCTTCGTCGTTCCAATCAAACCAGGATGAATCACTTTGTGAGAAGCTTGATTTGGATACATAAAGTGGTGGAGAATCACCAGGAAGTTGAATAAATCTCATAGGAGTTGGGAAGAAGAAGTTATCCCACTTTCAAATCAGGTGATTCCAGTTTCCCAGTTTGGGAATAGCACAGCTTCTTCGTCGTTCCAATCAAACCAGGATGAATCACTTTGTGAGAAGCTTGATTTGGATACATAAAGTGGTGGAGAATCACCAGGAAGTTGAATAAATCTCATAGGAGTTGGATGAAGAAGTTATCCCACTTTCAAATCAGGTGATTCCAGTTTCCCAGTTTGGGAATAGCACAGCTTCTTCGTCGTTCCAATCAAACCAGGATGAATCACTTTGTAAGAAGCTTGATTTGGATACATAAAGTGGTGGAGAATCACCAGGAAGTTGAATAAATCTCATAGGAGTTGGAAGAAGAAGTTATCCCACTTTCAAATCAGGTGATTCCAGTTTCCCAGTTTGGGAATAGCACAGCTTCTTCGTCGTTCCAATCAAACCAGGATGAATCACTTTGTGAGAAGCTTGATTTGGATACATAAAGTGGTGGAGAATCACCAGGAAGTTGAATAAATCTCATAGGAGTTGGGAAGAAGAAGTTATCCCACTTTCAAATCAGGTGATTCCAGTTTCCCAGTTTGGGAATAGCACAGCTTCTTCGTCGTTCCAATCAAACCAGGATGAATCACTTTGTGAGAAGCTTGATTTGGATACATAAAGTGGTGGAGAATCACCAGGAAGTTGAATAAATCTCATAGGAGTTGGGATGAAGAAGTTATCCCACTTTCAAATCAGGTGATTCCAGTTTCCCAGTTTGGGAATAGCACAGCTTCTTCGTCGTTCCAATCAAACCAGGATGAATCACTTTGTGAGAAGCTTGATTTGGATACATAAAGTGGTGGAGAATCACCAGGAAGTTGAATAAATCTCATAGGAGTTGGCAAGAAGAAGTTATCCCACTTTCAAATCAGGTGATTCCAGTTTCCCAGTTTGGGAATAGCACAGCTTCTTCGTCGTTCCAATCAAACCAGGATGAATCACTTTGTGAGAAGCTTGATTTGGATACATAAAGTGGTGGAGAATCACCAGGAAGTTGAATAAATCTCATAGGAGTTGGGATGAAGAAGTTATCCCACTTTCAAATCAGGTGATTCCAGTTTCCCAGTTTGGGAATAGCACAGCTTCTTCGTCGTTCCAATCAAACCAGGATGAATCACTTTGTGAGAAGCTTGATTTGGATACATAAAGTGGTGGAGAATCACCAGGAAGTTGAATAAATCTCATAGGAGTTGGGAAGAAGAAGTTATCCCACTTTCAAATCAGGTGATTCCAGTTTCCCAGTTTGGGAATAGCACAGCTTCTTCGTCGTTCCAATCAAACCAGGATGAATCACTTTGTGAGAAGCTTGATTTGGATACATAAAGTGGTGGAGAATCACCAGGAAGTTGAATAAATCTCATAGGAGTTGGGATGAAGAAGTTATCCCACTTTCAAATCAGGTGATTCCAGTTTCCCAGTTTGGGAATAGCACAGCTTCTTCGTCGTTCCAATCAAACCAGGATGAATCACTTTGTGAGAAGCTTGATTTGGATACATAAAGTGGTGGAGAATCACCAGGAAGTTGAATAAATCTCATAGGAGTTGGGAAGAAGAAGTTATCCCACTTTCAAATCAGGTGATTCCAGTTTCCCAGTTTGGGAATAGCACAGCTTCTTCGTCGTTCCAATCAAACCAGGATGAATCACTTTGTGAGAAGCTTGATTTGGATACATAAAGTGGTGGAGAATCACCAGGAAGTTGAATAAATCTCATAGGAGTTGGGATGAAGAAGTTATCCCACTTTCAAATCAGGTGATTCCAGTTTCCCAGTTTGGGAATAGCACAGCTTCTTCGTCGTTCCAATCAAACCAGGATGAATCACTTTGTGAGAAGCTTGATTTGGATACATAAAGTGGTGGAGAATCACCAGGAAGTTGAATAAATCTCATAGGAGTTGGCAAGAAGAAGTTATCCCACTTTCAAATCAGGTGATTCCAGTTTCCCAGTTTGGGAATAGCACAGCTTCTTCGTCGTTCCAATCAAACCAGGATGAATCACTTTGTGAGAAGCTTGATTTGGATACATAAAGTGGTGGAGAATCACCAGGAAGTTGAATAAATCTCATAGGAGTTGGGATGAAGAAGTTATCCCACTTTCAAATCAGGTGATTCCAGTTTCCCAGTTTGGGAATAGCACAGCTTCTTCGTCGTTCCAATCAAACCAGGATGAATCACTTTGTGAGAAGCTTGATTTGGATACATAAAGTGGTGGAGAATCACCAGGAAGTTGAATAAATCTCATAGGAGTTGGGAAGAAGAAGTTATCCCACTTTCAAATCAGGTGATTCCAGTTTCCCAGTTTGGGAATAGCACAGCTTCTTCGTCGTTCCAATCAAACCAGGATGAATCACTTTGTGAGAAGCTTGATTTGGATACATAAAGTGGTGGAGAATCACCAGGAAGTTGAATAAATCTCATAGGAGTTGGGATGAAGAAGTTATCCCACTTTCAAATCAGGTGATTCCAGTTTCCCAGTTTGGGAATAGCACAGCTTCTTCGTCGTTCCAATCAAACCAGGATGAATCACTTTGTGAGAAGCTTGATTTGGATACATAAAGTGGTGGAGAATCACCAGGAAGTTGAATAAATCTCATAGGAGTTGGCAAGAAGAAGTTATCCCACTTTCAAATCAGGTGATTCCAGTTTCCCAGTTTGGGAATAGCACAGCTTCTTCGTCGTTCCAATCAAACCAGGATGAATCACTTTGTGAGAAGCTTGATTTGGATACATAAAGTGGTGGAGAATCACCAGGAAGTTGAATAAATCTCATAGGAGTTGGGATGAAGAAGTTATCCCACTTTCAAATCAGGTGATTCCAGTTTCCCAGTTTGGGAATAGCACAGCTTCTTCGTCGTTCCAATCAAACCAGGATGAATCACTTTGTGAGAAGCTTGATTTGGATACATAAAGTGGTGGAGAATCACCAGGAAGTTGAATAAATCTCATAGGAGTTGGCAAGAAGAAGTTATCCCACTTTCAAATCAGGTGATTCCAGTTTCCCAGTTTGGGAATAGCACAGCTTCTTCGTCGTTCCAATCAAACCAGGATGAATCACTTTGTGAGAAGCTTGATTTGGATACATAAAGTGGTGGAGAATCACCAGGAAGTTGAATAAATCTCATAGGAGTTGGGATGAAGAAGTTATCCCACTTTCAAATCAGGTGATTCCAGTTTCCCAGTTTGGGAATAGCACAGCTTCTTCGTCGTTCCAATCAAACCAGGATGAATCACTTTGTGAGAAGCTTGATTTGGATACATAAAGTGGTGGAGAATCACCAGGAAGTTGAATAAATCTCATAGGAGTTGGGAAGAAGAAGTTATCCCACTTTCAAATCAGGTGATTCCAGTTTCCCAGTTTGGGAATAGCACAGCTTCTTCGTCGTTCCAATCAAACCAGGATGAATCACTTTGTGAGAAGCTTGATTTGGATACATAAAGTGGTGGAGAATCACCAGGAAGTTGAATAAATCTCATAGGAGTTGGGATGAAGAAGTTATCCCACTTTCAAATCAGGTGATTCCAGTTTCCCAGTTTGGGAATAGCACAGCTTCTTCGTCGTTCCAATCAAACCAGGATGAATCACTTTGTGAGAAGCTTGATTTGGATACATAAAGTGGTGGAGAATCACCAGGAAGTTGAATAAATCTCATAGGAGTTGGCAAGAAGAAGTTATCCCACTTTCAAATCAGGTGATTCCAGTTTCCCAGTTTGGGAATAGCACAGCTTCTTCGTCGTTCCAATCAAACCAGGATGAATCACTTTGTGAGAAGCTTGATTTGGATACATAAAGTGGTGGAGAATCACCAGGAAGTTGAATAAATCTCATAGGAGTTGGGATGAAGAAGTTATCCCACTTTCAAATCAGGTGATTCCAGTTTCCCAGTTTGGGAATAGCACAGCTTCTTCGTCGTTCCAATCAAACCAGGATGAATCACTTTGTGAGAAGCTTGATTTGGATACATAAAGTGGTGGAGAATCACCAGGAAGTTGAATAAATCTCATAGGAGTTGGGAAGAAGAAGTTATCCCACTTTCAAATCAGGTGATTCCAGTTTCCCAGTTTGGGAATAGCACAGCTTCTTCGTCGTTCCAATCAAACCAGGATGAATCACTTTGTGAGAAGCTTGATTTGGATACATAAAGTGGTGGAGAATCACCAGGAAGTTGAATAAATCTCATAGGAGTTGGGAAGAAGAAGTTATCCCACTTTCAAATCAGGTGATTCCAGTTTCCCAGTTTGGGAATAGCACAGCTTCTTCGTCGTTCCAATCAAACCAGGATGAATCACTTTGTGAGAAGCTTGATTTGGATACATAAAGTGGTGGAGAATCACCAGGAAGTTGAATAAATCTCATAGGAGTTGGCAAGAAGAAGTTATCCCACTTTCAAATCAGGTGATTCCAGTTTCCCAGTTTGGGAATAGCACAGCTTCTTCGTCGTTCCAATCAAACCAGGATGAATCACTTTGTGAGAAGCTTGATTTGGATACATAAAGTGGTGGAGAATCACCAGGAAGTTGAATAAATCTCATAGGAGTTGGGATGAAGAAGTTATCCCACTTTCAAATCAGGTGATTCCAGTTTCCCAGTTTGGGAATAGCACAGCTTCTTCGTCGTTCCAATCAAACCAGGATGAATCACTTTGTGAGAAGCTTGATTTGGATACATAAAGTGGTGGAGAATCACCAGGAAGTTGAATAAATCTCATAGGAGTTGGGAAGAAGAAGTTATCCCACTTTCAAATCAGGTGATTCCAGTTTCCCAGTTTGGGAATAGCACAGCTTCTTCGTCGTTCCAATCAAACCAGGATGAATCACTTTGTGAGAAGCTTGATTTGGATACATAAAGTGGTGGAGAATCACCAGGAAGTTGAATAAATCTCATAGGAGTTGGATGAAGAAGTTATCCCACTTTCAAATCAGGTGATTCCAGTTTCCCAGTTTGGGAATAGCACAGCTTCTTCGTCGTTCCAATCAAACCAGGATGAATCACTTTGTGAGAAGCTTGATTTGGATACATAAAGTGGTGGAGAATCACCAGGAAGTTGAATAAATCTCATAGGAGTTGGGAAGAAGAAGTTATCCCACTTTCAAATCAGGTGATTCCAGTTTCCCAGTTTGGGAATAGCACAGCTTCTTCGTCGTTCCAATCAAACCAGGATGAATCACTTTGTGAGAAGCTTGATTTGGATACATAAAGTGGTGGAGAATCACCAGGAAGTTGAATAAATCTCATAGGAGTTGGGATGAAGAAGTTATCCCACTTTCAAATCAGGTGATTCCAGTTTCCCAGTTTGGGAATAGCACAGCTTCTTCGTCGTTCCAATCAAACCAGGATGAATCACTTTGTGAGAAGCTTGATTTGGATACATAAAGTGGTGGAGAATCACCAGGAAGTTGAATAAATCTCATAGGAGTTGGAAGAAGAAGTTATCCCACTTTCAAATCAGGTGATTCCAGTTTCCCAGTTTGGGAATAGCACAGCTTCTTCGTCGTTCCAATCAAACCAGGATGAATCACTTTGTGAGAAGCTTGATTTGGATACATAAAGTGGTGGAGAATCACCAGGAAGTTGAATAAATCTCATAGGAGTTGGGATGAAGAAGTTATCCCACTTTCAAATCAGGTGATTCCAGTTTCCCAGTTTGGGAATAGCACAGCTTCTTCGTCGTTCCAATCAAACCAGGATGAATCACTTTGTGAGAAGCTTGATTTGGATACATAAAGTGGTGGAGAATCACCAGGAAGTTGAATAAATCTCATAGGAGTTGGCATGAAGAAGTTATCCCACTTTCAAATCAGGTGATTCCAGTTTCCCAGTTTGGGAATAGCACAGCTTCTTCGTCGTTCCAATCAAACCAGGATGAATCACTTTGTGAGAAGCTTGATTTGGATACATAAAGTGGTGGAGAATCACCAGGAAGTTGAATAAATCTCATAGGAGTTGGGATGAAGAAGTTATCCCACTTTCAAATCAGGTGATTCCAGTTTCCCAGTTTGGGAATAGCACAGCTTCTTCGTCGTTCCAATCAAACCAGGATGAATCACTTTGTGAGAAGCTTGATTTGGATACATAAAGTGGTGGAGAATCACCAGGAAGTTGAATAAATCTCATAGGAGTTGGGAAGAAGAAGTTATCCCACTTTCAAATCAGGTGATTCCAGTTTCCCAGTTTGGGAATAGCACAGCTTCTTCGTCGTTCCAATCAAACCAGGATGAATCACTTTGTGAGAAGCTTGATTTGGATACATAAAGTGGTGGAGAATCACCAGGAAGTTGAATAAATCTCATAGGAGTTGGGAAGAAGAAGTTATCCCACTTTCAAATCAGGTGATTCCAGTTTCCCAGTTTGGGAATAGCACAGCTTCTTCGTCGTTCCAATCAAACCAGGATGAATCACTTTGTGAGAAGCTTGATTTGGATACATAAAGTGGTGGAGAATCACCAGGAAGTTGAATAAATCTCATAGGAGTTGGCAAGAAGAAGTTATCCCACTTTCAAATCAGGTGATTCCAGTTTCCCAGTTTGGGAATAGCACAGCTTCTTCGTCGTTCCAATCAAACCAGGATGAATCACTTTGTGAGAAGCTTGATTTGGATACATAAAGTGGTGGAGAATCACCAGGAAGTTGAATAAATCTCATAGGAGTTGGGATGAAGAAGTTATCCCACTTTCAAATCAGGTGATTCCAGTTTCCCAGTTTGGGAATAGCACAGCTTCTTCGTCGTTCCAATCAAACCAGGATGAATCACTTTGTGAGAAGCTTGATTTGGATACATAAAGTGGTGGAGAATCACCAGGAAGTTGAATAAATCTCATAGGAGTTGGGAAGAAGAAGTTATCCCACTTTCAAATCAGGTGATTCCAGTTTCCCAGTTTGGGAATAGCACAGCTTCTTCGTCGTTCCAATCAAACCAGGATGAATCACTTTGTGAGAAGCTTGATTTGGATACATAAAGTGGTGGAGAATCACCAGGAAGTTGAATAAATCTCATAGGAGTTGGGATGAAGAAGTTATCCCACTTTCAAATCAGGTGATTCCAGTTTCCCAGTTTGGGAATAGCACAGCTTCTTCGTCGTTCCAATCAAACCAGGATGAATCACTTTGTGAGAAGCTTGATTTGGATACATAAAGTGGTGGAGAATCACCAGGAAGTTGAATAAATCTCATAGGAGTTGGGATGAAGAAGTTATCCCACTTTCAAATCAGGTGATTCCAGTTTCCCAGTTTGGGAATAGCACAGCTTCTTCGTCGTTCCAATCAAACCAGGATGAATCACTTTGTGAGAAGCTTGATTTGGATACATAAGTGGTGGAGAATCACCAGGAAGTTGAATAAATCTCATAGGAGTTGGCATGAAGAAGTTATCCCACTTTCAAATCAGGTGATTCCAGTTTCCCAGTTTGGGAATAGCACAGCTTCTTCGTCGTTCCAATCAAACCAGGATGAATCACTTTGTGAGAAGCTTGATTTGGATACATAAAGTGGTGGAGAATCACCAGGAAGTTGAATAAATCTCATAGGAGTTGGGATGAAGAAGTTATCCCACTTTCAAATCAGGTGATTCCAGTTTCCCAGTTTGGGAATAGCACAGCTTCTTCGTCGTTCCAATCAAACCAGGATGAATCACTTTGTGAGAAGCTTGATTTGGATACATAAAGTGGTGGAGAATCACCAGGAAGTTGAATAAATCTCATAGGAGTTGGGAAGAAGAAGTTATCCCACTTTCAAATCAGGTGATTCCAGTTTCCCAGTTTGGGAATAGCACAGCTTCTTCGTCGTTCCAATCAAACCAGGATGAATCACTTTGTAAGAAGCTTGATTTGGATACATAAAGTGGTGGAGAATCACCAGGAAGTTGAATAAATCTCATAGGAGTTGGGATGAAGAAGTTATCCCACTTTCAAATCAGGTGATTCCAGTTTCCCAGTTTGGGAATAGCACAGCTTCTTCGTCGTTCCAATCAAACCAGGATGAATCACTTTGTGAGAAGCTTGATTTGGATACATAAAGTGGTGGAGAATCACCAGGAAGTTGAATAAATCTCATAGGAGTTGGGAAGAAGAAGTTATCCCACTTTCAAATCAGGTGATTCCAGTTTCCCAGTTTGGGAATAGCACAGCTTCTTCGTCGTTCCAATCAAACCAGGATGAATCACTTTGTGAGAAGCTTGATTTGGATACATAAAGTGGTGGAGAATCACCAGGAAGTTGAATAAATCTCATAGGAGTTGGGATGAAGAAGTTATCCCACTTTCAAATCAGGTGATTCCAGTTTCCCAGTTTGGGAATAGCACAGCTTCTTCGTCGTTCCAATCAAACCAGGATGAATCACTTTGTGAGAAGCTTGATTTGGATACATAAAGTGGTGGAGAATCACCAGGAAGTTGAATAAATCTCATAGGAGTTGGGATGAAGAAGTTATCCCACTTTCAAATCAGGTGATTCCAGTTTCCCAGTTTGGGAATAGCACAGCTTCTTCGTCGTTCCAATCAAACCAGGATGAATCACTTTGTGAGAAGCTTGATTTGGATACATAAAGTGGTGGAGAATCACCAGGAAGTTGAATAAATCTCATAGGAGTTGGGATGAAGAAGTTATCCCACTTTCAAATCAGGTGATTCCAGTTTCCCAGTTTGGGAATAGCACAGCTTCTTCGTCGTTCCAATCAAACCAGGATGAATCACTTTGTGAGAAGCTTGATTTGGATACATAAAGTGGTGGAGAATCACCAGGAAGTTGAATAAATCTCATAGGAGTTGGGAAGAAGAAGTTATCCCACTTTCAAATCAGGTGATTCCAGTTTCCCAGTTTGGGAATAGCACAGCTTCTTCGTCGTTCCAATCAAACCAGGATGAATCACTTTGTGAGAAGCTTGATTTGGATACATAAAGTGGTGGAGAATCACCAGGAAGTTGAATAAATCTCATAGGAGTTGGCATGAAGAAGTTATCCCACTTTCAAATCAGGTGATTCCAGTTTCCCAGTTTGGGAATAGCACAGCTTCTTCGTCGTTCCAATCAAACCAGGATGAATCACTTTGTGAGAAGCTTGATTTGGATACATAAAGTGGTGGAGAATCACCAGGAAGTTGAATAAATCTCATAGGAGTTGGGATGAAGAAGTTATCCCACTTTCAAATCAGGTGATTCCAGTTTCCCAGTTTGGGAATAGCACAGCTTCTTCGTCGTTCCAATCAAACCAGGATGAATCACTTTGTGAGAAGCTTGATTTGGATACATAAAGTGGTGGAGAATCACCAGGAAGTTGAATAAATCTCATAGGAGTTGGGATGAAGAAGTTATCCCACTTTCAAATCAGGTGATTCCAGTTTCCCAGTTTGGGAATAGCACAGCTTCTTCGTCGTTCCAATCAAACCAGGATGAATCTTTGTAAGAAGCTTGATTTGATACATAAAGTGGTGGAGAATCACCAGGAAGTTGAATAAATCTCATAGGAGTTGGGATGAAGAAGTTATCCCACTTTCAAATCAGGTGATTCCAGTTTCCCAGTTTGGGAATAGCACAGCTTCTTCGTCGTTCCAATCAAACCAGGATGAATCACTTTGTGAGAAGCTTGATTTGGATATAAAGTGGTGGAGAATCACCAGGAAGTTGAATAAATCTCATAGGAGTTGGGATGAAGAAGTTATCCCACTTTCAAATCAGGTGATTCCAGTTTCCCAGTTTGGGAATAGCACAGCTTCTTCGTCGTTCCAATCAAACCAGGATGAATCACTTTGTGAGAAGCTTGATTTGGATACATAAAGTGGTGGAGAATCACCAGGAAGTTGAATAAATCTCATAGGAGTTGGGATGAAGAAGTTATCCCACTTTCAAATCAGGTGATTCCAGTTTCCCAGTTTGGGAATAGCACAGCTTCTTCGTCGTTCCAATCAAACCAGGATGAATCACTTTGTAAGAAGCTTGATTTGGATACATAAAGTGGTGGAGAATCACCAGGAAGTTGAATAAATCTCATAGGAGTTGGATGAAGAAGTTATCCCACTTTCAAATCAGGTGATTCCAGTTTCCCAGTTTGGGAATAGCACAGCTTCTTCGTCGTTCCAATCAAACCAGGATGAATCACTTTGTGAGAAGCTTGATTTGGATACATAAAGTGGTGGAGAATCACCAGGAAGTTGAATAAATCTCATAGGAGTTGGGATGAAGAAGTTATCCCACTTTCAAATCAGGTGATTCCAGTTTCCCAGTTTGGGAATAGCACAGCTTCTTCGTCGTTCCAATCAAACCAGGATGAATCACTTTGTGAGAAGCTTGATTTGGATACATAAAGTGGTGGAGAATCACCAGGAAGTTGAATAAATCTCATAGGAGTTGGGATGAAGAAGTTATCCCACTTTCAAATCAGGTGATTCCAGTTTCCCAGTTTGGGAATAGCACAGCTTCTTCGTCGTTCCAATCAAACCAGGATGAATCACTTTGTGAGAAGCTTGATTTGGATACATAAAGTGGTGGAGAATCACCAGGAAGTTGAATAAATCTCATAGGAGTTGGCATGAAGAAGTTATCCCACTTTCAAATCAGGTGATTCCAGTTTCCCAGTTTGGGAATAGCACAGCTTCTTCGTCGTTCCAATCAAACCAGGATGAATCACTTTGTGAGAAGCTTGATTTGGATACATAAAGTGGTGGAGAATCACCAGGAAGTTGAATAAATCTCATAGGAGTTGGATGAAGAAGTTATCCCACTTTCAAATCAGGTGATTCCAGTTTCCCAGTTTGGAATAGCACAGCTTCTTCGTCGTTCCAATCAAACCAGGATGAATCACTTTGTGAGAAGCTTGATTTGGATACATAAAGTGGTGGAGAATCACCAGGAAGTTGAATAAATCTCATAGGAGTTGGGAAGAAGAAGTTATCCCACTTTCAAATCAGGTGATTCCAGTTTCCCAGTTTGGGAATAGCACAGCTTCTTCGTCGTTCCAATCAAACCAGGATGAATCACTTTGTGAGAAGCTTGATTTGGATACATAAAGTGGTGGAGAATCACCAGGAAGTTGAATAAATCTCATAGGAGTTGGGATGAAGAAGTTATCCCACTTTCAAATCAGGTGATTCCAGTTTCCAGTTTGGGAATAGCACAGCTTCTTCGTCGTTCCAATCAAACCAGGATGAATCACTTTGTGAGAAGCTTGATTTGGATACATAAAGTGGTGGAGAATCACCAGGAAGTTGAATAAATCTCATAGGAGTTGGCGAGAAGAGAAGTTATCCCACTTTCAAATCAGGTGATTCCAGTTTCCCAGTTTGGGAATAGCACAGCTTCTTCGTCGTTCCAATCAAACCAGGATGAATCACTTTGTGAGAAGCTTGATTTGGATACATAAGTGGTGGAGAATCACCAGGAAGTTGAATAAATCTCATAGGAGTTGGGATGAAGAAGTTATCCCACTTTCAAATCAGGTGATTCCAGTTTCCCAGTTTGGGAATAGCACAGCTTCTTCGTCGTTCCAATCAAACCAGGATGAATCACTTTGTGAGAAGCTTGATTTGGATACATAAAGTGGTGGAGAATCACCAGGAAGTTGAATAAATCTCATAGGAGTTGGCAAGAAGAAGTTATCCCACTTTCAAATCAGGTGATTCCAGTTTCCCAGTTTGGGAATAGCACAGCTTCTTCGTCGTTCCAATCAAACCAGGATGAATCACTTGTGAGAAGCTTGATTTGGATATTAAAGTGGTGGAGAATCACCAGGAAGTTGAATAAATCTCATAGGAGTTGGGATGAAGAAGTTATCCCACTTTCAAATCAGGTGATTCCAGTTTCCCAGTTTGGGAATAGCACAGCTTCTTCGTCGTTCCAATCAAACCAGGATGAATCACTTTGTGAGAAGCTTGATTTGGATACATAAAGTGGTGGAGAATCACCAGGAAGTTGAATAAAT